>NW_009694964.1:0-25495 GCF_000703405.1 Apaloderma vittatum
ACCGAGCCGCTGGAGCCACGCGTGGGGTTTGGAGCGAGGTCTCCGGGGGACAAACCACGGGCAGACCCGTGATGATTCTCGGAGTTGCCGCCGTGGTTTTCCCGCTGTGTCTAAAGGCGGCTCCGTCGTGGCGGGGGGGGGGGATGGGCGAGGGGCCGGTTTCTCGGTGTGCGGTGGAAAAAATCAGAAATAACGACGTTTCTGTTCTAGGATATGTCTGCCTACGTGAAAAAAATCCAATTCAAGCTGCACGAAAGCTACGGCAATCCTTTAAGAGGTGGGCATTTTGCATTTGTATTGGGGCATTTGTTCCTAGAACGGGGATTGTGTTTACTTCCACAGAGGCTTTATCACCCTTATTGACGGCTCCCACTTTCTCACTGCAGTTGTTACCAAACCACCATATGAAATCACCGAAACAGGCTGGGGTGAATTTGAAATAATCATTAAGATATTTTTCATTGATCCAAATGAAAGACCTGTAAGTACCTTGACCTTTTAACAAGACTTAATTAATTACAGTAGCCTAAAGCTGTGCTGTAGGGGATCGCTGGTCAAAATAAGTCCCATCAGCCATGGAACTAATAAAATCTGTTCTTGTAGTAGGAAATTTCTTTAACGGTTGGCCACATTTTTCTGGTTTGGTGCCTTATTACTGGAATTTGTGACGGCTTTTCCTGCACTTGGGTTCTCTGACCTTTACTAAAACATGACCACGTGTTGCACCTTACCTGGGCTGAGCACGTAGTGAGGATTTCTCTTCTGTGTGACTTCCTAGCTATAGGATGGTAGAATATTTTTAGATTTTTTTTTTTATCTATGAGACTTGGTCAGAATCAGTGACGAAGCAGCAGAGATACTATGCTAGCATTAGTCTCTTTCTTAAGAAAACCAGGCTGAGACACTTCTTTAGTTGTATAAAGCGTTTAAACTAATTTCTTTCTTCCCACCCTATGTTTTAGACATATCTTGCAGGTTTCTTTATTCAAGTTTAGGTAGGAAACTCGATGACTGTGTTTTGGGGGAAAGGGATGTTTATTTCTGGAAGCACTGCATTTCTTCCGTCACATGAACTACAGCAGTCATTTTGCTTTAGCCATTTTTTTTGCTGAATGAGGTGACAACTAAATTTTACATCTTTTTCGAATAAGTGAAAATTGATACTGAACAAGAAAGGGTTTCCTGTGCTGCTGTTCTCAGTAGAATCCTGACTCTTTCTATTAATTCCGTTCACAGCTTGACCAAGCTGTCATAAAGCTGGGTGGGTGTTTTTTTATTTGTGGTTGTTCTTCGAAGGCCGTTTTGGTGCCTGTCACGTTCTTCCTTGCCAGGAAGCGCCAACTGGAGTAAAGTGTTGCTCTTTTCCATGCCCATTGATGGGTCCATTCGTGGAAGGGAAGAGCTGTGGTGTGGGCTGTGTGTCCTCTTCCCAGGTCATGGTCTAAGTGGTCAGGGCCGGGCAGAGGGCTTCCCTTCCTCTCCAGCTCCTGCCATTGCCACGGCGGTAACAGAAGAGTAACTCCACAGAGAGAAATTGCAATGAAAAGCTATTTGCAGCCCCCGCCTGCCCTGCTTAGGCTTTTCTTTCACAAGAAGAGATTATAAGGTCACAGAAAGCACTTTTGAATCAATTGACTTTGCCAATTAAATCACCTCTGTGGACATGTTTACAAGGAGGTCTTAGTAGTTTTTACATGGCAATCCTAAACCACTTGTCCAGAGGTTTTTAAAGTAGCAAGAAGCCTTTGGATAGTTGGTGCGCTTAACTCTGAATATTAAATCTAACTAATTCTACTGAATTTATCTGATGCTTATTTTTGCATTCCTAAAAGATTTTTAAATCCTATATAATTGTTTAGTAAGAATGAATACTGCTCGCTGATAAGTAGAAGATTTGTATTTCCTTACAATTATCAAGCTAATACAGTTCTGTCTTTGTACAGGTAACCTTGTATCACTTGCTGAAGCTTTTCCAGTCTGATACCAATGCCATCCTTGGAAAGAAAACTGTAGTTTCTGAATTCTATGATGAAATGGTATGAAAATGTTTGACGTAATCCTCACTTAATTTTGAAGAGTATCAGTGACACCGTGTTTTTTTCTCCTTCATTAGATATTTCAAGATCCTACTGCAATGATGCAGCAGCTGTTAACAACGTCTCGTCAGCTGACACTAGGTGCTTACAAGCATGAAACAGAGTGTAAGTTGAAAATATTTTAATTTTAGAAATGTACAGTAATTTGGTTTGCTTTTTATGTTTTTACTGGCTGTGACAGAACAATGGATTTGGATGCTGCTCAAAAATTATATTTTTGCATTAAATTACCTTCAGTTTTTGCAAATATATTAATACTTATTTGAAAACTTAAGATTTTCTGATCTGCATGCCTGCTGGAAAAAAAAGGATATATGGATAACTCAGTTTAAATAGTGATGGCATGATCTACACCAAGTTTAACATCTTTGAAATTAGTTAAAACAGAGAATAAATTAAAGCCTCTGTATTTGTAATAAGCTCATTGGGATGTTAACTGCGAGCCAAGATCACGCTTTAAGCCCCCAAATACAGAACAGCGGGTATGGGTTACATCAAAGCAGCAACCCTTTGGGAATAAAGAGCAGAGTCAGAGTCTGAAAGCTCTTCCTGTCTTTGTACCTTTTATCTAATTCTTTAACTGTAGGTCAATTCATAACTTACTTTTTCAGTATAGCATAATGTTCTTTGCCTCCTTTTTATGTATCTGTCTCTAAATATAAACCAGGATATTAAAGGAATTATGGAAATGAAACTACCAACACATTGATTCATAAAATACAATGCATTTAGTGATGATTTCTGTTCTGATCTTGAGGATTTTGTCTCTTCTATTCTCAGAAAGCAAATTAATATTTATTGAGCCCAAATCATACCTTGTTAGGTACCAACTCTGGTACCATGGAGGTTCAGCTCACCTGGCCTGTGGCTTATCTACGTGTTCCCCTGGCAACGAACGTGGTTATCAGATGGTTTTAGACAGTGAATGCCTACAGCTAAGAGTGGTTACTAGTTTGAAGCTCTGCAGGGTTAAGATTCTGATTTGCCTTATGCCTGTTTTAATTTTCTACCTTAGTTTAGCAAGTCTTGATGTGTTTTTTTTGTTATGTTGCATGTTGTTATGGTTTATGTGTTTATGTTACATTTCTCGTATAAAATTTCTGGATGTTTCTTGTGACAGTAGATAGAAACTTTTAGTGGGTTTTTTATATATATTTCCTTTAAAATGTGCTACTGATGTAGATAAAGTTGTTATTATTTTTTTTTGCCACTGCTCACAATTACATAGTGTATGGGATATGAAGGGATATCCATGGCCTCCATAGATTTGTTGGTTTTACCAGCTTTGTCCAAAAACGTGTGCTTGAAAAAAGTTATTAAAAAAAAAATAAAATAGGTCATCTTGGTAAACCAGATCAAGATAGTTGAGATATCCTGATGTCAGATACTTGTAAAAGCAAAGGAAGCACCTCTAAATCTTTTAAATACTTAGAATTAAACTCTGATGGGGCAAAATCTAGAAAGTGGTTACAGTATGTAGAAAAGGAACTACAGAATGGTTGAGGTTGGAAGGGAGCTCTGGAGGTCATCTTGTCCATCCCCCTGCCCAAGCAGGTTGCCCCTGACTGTGTCCAGGTGGCTTTTGAATAGCTCCAAGGATGGAGACTCCACAACCTCTCTGGGCAATCTGTGCCAGTGCTCACTCATCCTCACAGGAAAAAAAAGTTTCCTGATTTTCAGAGGGAACCTCCTGTGTTTCAGTTTGTGCCCACTGCCTCTGGTCCTGTCACTGGCTACCACATATGAATTATTTGTAATTCTCTGTAATCTCTTTATTTGCTGTCACTATATCAGGTATTTTTCCCCACTTATCTTTAAAAAACTCTGGAAAATGGTTTAGTGAATTACATAACTCCGTACACAGAACTGATGGGCTGAACGAGGTGACAAAATTGAGGGTTTTTTTATACCATTTTGACTACAATCATAGAATCTTTTAACAATAACGGTAATAGTTTTTTTCAGGACACATGCCATCCAAATCACTGCTGCATTAAATGAAAAAACCCAACTTTTCATGATACTTAAAATATTTCTTTTCCTTTATCACCACCAAAGTTGCAGATCTTGAAGTGAAAACCAGGGAAAAGCTGGAAGCTGCCAAAAAGAAAACTAGTTTCGAAATTGCTGAACTTAAGGAAAGGCTAAAAGCAAGCCGTGAAACCATCAACTGTTTAAAGAATGAAATCAGAAAACTTGAAGAAGATGATCAGTCTAAAGATATGTAAGAAGTGCTGACTTCGTAAAGAGCCTACGCTGAAGACAGAAAGACTTCAATCATGGAATTGTATATGTTCTCTTGAAATCTGTAACTGAGACTGTGAATTTCCCTTGCAAATGATTGAAGTAGCTGGTGATCGACTCCATAAATGGAAGAAAAAAGAAAGAATGTATCCTTGTTTTACCATTAAGAGCTGCAGGTACTTAAGGATTTATTTCAGGTAGAGGCGGTCTTGGAGACCAGACTATTTGTTTTTTTTAAACTGCATTTGAGTGGTATATAGAAACTTTGTATTGCCTTGTACTAGTTGGGTGTGATTTTACCAGATGACGTTGTTTACTTTTTTTACTTGTTTTTTTCTACTGATTGTTTAGCGATGCATCTTTAAAGCTGAAAATAAAAGATACTTTTTTTTATTTTAATATTTTGTGTCTCAGTTCAGTTGTGAGCTTCAAGAACAATTGTAAATAGCATACCCTGATCTGAGGCACAGGTGGAAATACAGTGGTATGCAAGTTGCCTTTTTCTGGTTACAGTGATTTCTGTATGTCTGTTACTATAGAACAGTGAAAAAACTTTCTGAAAACAGGATTTTAAATACCTTGTACATCTACTGATAAATAGTTTCTAGCCCCGCGTCTGCTTTAACACATATAAATGCAGCCATTACATAAGTTATGCTCAGAAGCAGGAAATTTTTCTGGTCCTATGTTACAGAAGTTTAACTGTACTGCATTTATTCTTATATAACTAGCAAGTGTTCCCCCTGAAAAATCGGTACATGATCTTTTGTCTGTAACAGTTTTGGTTTTTTCCTCTTTTGTAGAGGTAAAAGAGCCTGATGGAGATGGTGCAACCTCAGTTTTTTGGAAAGGCTTGGGCGTCTTTTCTGCTTCTTCAAAATAGCGTATTGCAGTAAACTCTGCTATAGAGAATCAAACATCTCACATCCCCTCTGGCGTAGAAAACAGTATTAGCAGTGCTTTGACACCAAAGCATCAATTTCTTCATATTTGAAACGATTGGTGATTGGCTTTTGCCATGGTTTGGTAAGGATTAAGAACGGAAACAATTTCAACACTCAATATGTAGACTTAGATTTTTCATTAAGAAAAATAACTGTTAAAACTTAGCATATTGAGTTTATAGTATTATATATACACATAGGATGAGGAACAGTTTGTGGTGTCCACACAGGTTCTTCCTAGCATTAGAGATTATCTTAATTTTTCTGCCTACCTAACTCGTTTGGTTTATTGATTCAGTACCCAATTTCCTTTTAAGCAGTATCTGAAGAAGAATGTGCTAAGCAATTTCAGTACAGTAGAAGATGGAATTTTCAGAGCTGTGCATTGAAATTAAAATTTGTGTGGGCCACAGTATATTACACATTTTAAGGCTGAGAGAACACTCTTCAGTGAAAAGTTAAAAAATACTTGTACAATTTTCTTTTACGGTACCTTATTATTCAAAATGTTTATTTAGCTACTTCCTTGTCTTTGATGATTGCCAGCAGATATTTAAGGAAAAATATACTAGAGTTAGCATGGAGTCCTTCCGTATGTATTTTCGTAGCTTCTTGCAGATTTATTCCATTTCCTAAGGAGGTTTTTAAGGTCCATTTGTGCAAGCTGAAACAAAAATAGAAATGGAAGGCACAGTTTTGGTGATAATAGATTGTATTCAACATTATTGTCTTCAGTTAAAATAATACTTGTGTACAATAATGATGGAATACTAAATAGGTTCCTCAAGAGAGGTGACTAACAAAACAGGTCTAGTGCAACAGCCTCAAACAGATTAAAAAAGAATGGAGCAGTACTTTTTGAATCCAGCATTTTCATAAGAGGTTGAACTATGCTTTTTGTTTACATTTTTAATAACATCCAATAAACAGCTAGTATTTGACTTTACAGAAGCAGTGATCCTGCCTCCACTGTTAATAGCCATCAACATGCTAGTCCAGTGGTGTAGTTTTTGTGGTTAACAGGGATTTTCCCCGCCAGTTTTTCTCTCACTTGTTTTCTTCTCCTTTGGGCTCTCTGTGAAGATTGTACAGGAGTCAGCAGGTTCCACCATGAATACTAAGGCAAGAAAACTGTCCTAACATCTGTCTGTGCTGAGCAGTTACTGTTGATAGAAAACAGGAAGAGTATCTTCTGCTTTATCAAGTTCCTTATGTTCTGTATTTTCATGAAAAAATACTTTCTTCAGATGCTGAGAAACCAAGTGAGCCCTGAATTAGGCAGTTACTAAATTCTGGAAAAAGTTGATGAGAATTAAGCCGTTTTAAGATTTTAGTTTGAAAATAAATGTGAAAAAAAAATAAAAAACAACAACCAAAAAAAACCCAAAACCCTCCTCCCTGCATTTGACATGTAAACCTATAGGTACCTTCTCCACATGCAGCTGTGTGGTCCTCAGTTAATAGATAGGTTATATTTGAACCCATGTGTTCTGCCGTTAGTTGTTGTTGATGCAAGCACCTGAGATAGCATGTGTACACAGCAAATGTACAATATAGTGTTGACCTTCTAGTGCTTATCATTTTCAAAGTTACCAGAACTCAGAGTGGGGCACCTAAGGATACAGTTGCATTTGACCTGCGTTGCCTTGAAGAGAAAACCCAAACGCTCAGTTCTGCTTTATTTTTGGCAGCGCTATGAAGATGCGATTCCAGACAAATAGTTACAGTTTGTGCTTGCCAGGGGTGCTAAATTAAATGCTATTTATATTACTGCGACTGATTTTAGACTGTGGTTTCATCCTGAGCTGTAATTGTGAAACACAGATGTATTTAAGTTTGCTTTGCAAAGGAGGGGAAAAAAAAATTCTCCGTGCTGTAGGTACAGTTTGACACCACTGAATTGCAGTAATTTGCCCAATTCCCTACAATGAAGCTTTAGGCTCCAATTGAAGTAACTGTCCAGTAGGTGAAGATAAAACACAGTTTATCTCAGGTTACACGGTTACTGTTACCATTTTACCAAGGAGGAATGTTTACTTCAGGCATCAAACACAGAGAACTTGGAGTTACTGTCATTGTCGCTTCCCCTTATAAAGACTGGGGGGTTTTACGTATTTTAGCTAAGACACTAATAGTCATCCCAGTATTTCAGAAACTGACTGCTTTCTTACTACCCAGTATTATCTATCACTAGTCCTTTTTTTTACCTAGCTCCGTTGCATATAACTTACTACTTTGCCTTTGGGGTTGGCACGGTGTAATTCGCAGTTGGGCTGTGAAGTTGTATAAGGCAGTGCCCAGGAGGTTTCTCACCAAAAGTACCGTTATCTGACAGGAGGTATGTAAATACACTTAATTCAGAGATTTACTTGAGAATTTTTATGGGTAGTAGTAGGGTTGGGACTGGAAGGAACATTAACTCACCCTGTTACTTTGCTTTCTAAAAAAAATGTCAGATATGCAACGTCCTTCAAAAATGCACAGGTGTCAGAAAGGGTCATCCACTCTGATTTTTGACCCCTAAATCAAGGTGAAGCACGCACCTTACATGAGTTACTCCTTGAAGTGCTGTATTGGCGAGCGGCTGTTCTCTTGATCTGCCTCTAAGCGGTTGTCCAAGTAAAAACGTTAACGCAGCCACTGTTGCTCTTCAAAGCAAAACAAGAGCTCTGCTTAATAAAGATGCTGGTAATAACCACTGCCCGAAGACAGTTTTGCTGCTTGTGTGTTTAACCCATATTAAATACATCAATATTTGCTTGCTTGTTAGTGGGAATACAGATTTTTAAGAGCATTCCCGTGGTTTTCAGACATAAGGTTGCCTTCCAAACGCCAGGTGGCAGGTATGTCCAAAATATTCTCCAGTCTCAGCAGTGTTTTAATTACTGGGATTTTGGCGGATCTGTGGTATCTTTGGTTGATCTCATTCGCTTTGAGACTTGACCATCTGATTAAACAACTTGTACTTGTTTCTGTAGAGATGACCGAATTATCTCTTGCATGTTAAGAAACAGTTCAGCAGCCTGGTGAGCAAATTAGAATGAGCTGTGCCAGGAAGAGAAAAAAAAAAGTGTGAATGTTTGTTTGCAATTTTTGTTCATTTGGCAAGGAAATTTTTGTTCATTTGGCAAGGGAAGCAGCTTTCAAAATACAAATCTCTGGGGTCACTTTCAGGTTTTTTGTGTGTGTGTGATTTTTTTTTTTTTTTGCTTTTTCAGGCCAAGATTGTGAGACAATACAAATGACCAAAACATACCTTAGATGCTCTACTGGACTGCATGCTTTGCTTGCACTCAATTGCAGGTGTGAAGTGGCAGGGTTTTTCACGAGTAAAAGCAATTTTTTTTTTTTTCATTTTAATGATAGAGTTGATAAGCTTCTTTGACTACTTACAGCTTAATGAATACTAGGACTGAACCTTTGACTTCCAAGTATGTTGAAAATTTAATTTTCCTGAATACAGTAGGGAAGAATATCTTAAGTAAAGGGAATAAAAGAGGATTAGGATGGTAAAAAAGAATAGCAACAAAGACTTGTTACATATGCATCACAACTGGTTGGGATTTATTTTAACATCAATTTATGACACATTTGTACTGTTTCAATTTAAAATGTTTTAAGCTAGAACATGAAATCTTGTAGGTTTCTAGTGAAAGTCTTGCCTATGCAAATAGCTAATACACATCCAAAATTAATATTTACATTTCAATCTTCCCAGGAAAAACCTCTTGAATGCCTCGTGATTAGGCTATAAAAAGAACTCATTAGCACTGGAATATGCCGTGTTTGTCCTACTCCCTCCCTGATAATTACTAATACTTTTAAAGGTGTTCATGTGTTAAACGAGTGGCTGGCACTTCTTATTCCCATAGCTGTAGAGGATTCTGTACTTCAGGACAGAAAAAAGTTTCATCTGATCTCCTGGCTTCTGCTTTGCTAATACTTTACCTGAAGTGATCAATAGCCTTCTTCTTCAATGCCCAATTCTGCAATGTCTGGCAAATCTCACATTTTTTCACACTCTACAATTCAGCTTTATTTCAAATAGCATATTTTATTTTACTTCTGGTCTAGAATGTTATTAAAATGCACACCTTTTATTTAAACACGCTTCTAGGTTTCTCAGTGAAACATTCTGGTATCTTTATTCATAGGATCGAGAAACAAGACATATGGCTAAGAAAGGTCGTCACCTGCTGAATTCATCAGATGAAACAACACTTCAGTTTAATGACACAAAACAAAAGATCTGGAATCATTTCACAGTTAAAGCATAGCTTCTAAGCTTGCATCTTTAAGTGCCAGCATGAGAGGTAAATACAGGTGTTAAAAATGGCAAAACCAGCAAGGTTTCTGCCTTTATACGTGTAACAAGTGACTCAAAATTCAGAGAATGAATAGTGCTGCAGCACTCTGCTGTTCCTCATGCCAAGTCTGTGGAACATAGCAGGGCCAGCACGGGGCTCCCTTTTCCTGTGGAGCCGTAGTTTTAGTTGGAGTCATAGTTATAGCCAGAACTGTAGTTTTAGCTGGTATGTAAGAGACTTAATATGCTTGAGCAAGCACAGTCAGTAGGAGAACAGATGTGTGAGACAAAGGTATTCTACAAGGGGAGCTTATCTCCAAAGACAGAATGCCCCAGGACTCCTAAATGCCATCAAGATATTCAGAACCAGCCTTGGGGTCTCTTAACAAAGATAAGGAGTTAATTGAATGGAGCTCACCATCATTATGAAGTAAATGACCACCAGATACCCCTCAGGACCACCAAAAGACTGGGAGTGCATGGTAACCTATGATAATGAGTTCTCAGAAAATAATGAATATGTTAATCATCTCTTGGAAATATTGTGAATATATAAGTATAACCTGCATATAGGCTAGGCACGCACATTAGGCGGAGGGATCCCCTGTGCATCCAGCACTGCAGTAAAGAATACCTGCTTAATAGTCACCATGACTATTGAGTCTTGATTTTCGGCCTTTCACAGCATCATCAGCCTATGCTTATTAAAGACAGAATTAATCCAGATCATTTTTGGTTTATCACTGTCTTAATCAGAACGATAACTATATCCCACCTAAAGTACCGTTCAGGTCCTAAGCCACCTGAACTCTGAGTAGGTAACATGGAGAATATTGAAAAGCCAGGTTTGAGGAGCTTGCGGTTAACTATTGGTGTTATTTCTGGGTTTCTGTGTAGAAGTCTATGTAGTAAAAATACTTACTTCATATGCTAAATATTCCTGAGGAAGACTGAATTTGCATCTCACAGTTTTAGAAGTTGTTAACCATAAGGTCATGAGAGTACTCCCCATCAATGCTGTTCACAGTCAGCTGTAGACAGTCAGCTCTGCAAGACTTCACTAGAACTGGACAGGGAACATGCAAAGGAAAACCATAACCTCAGTTATTAGGTCACTGGAGAAAACAAATTGAGTGCTTTACTTTGCGCTTGAATAAAGCCACCATCTCAGAAAACGGTTAGATCCTTAGTAAATTAATATGTCTAAATTAGATGGAATTAATTTCCCATTACCTTCAGAAGTCACATACCTTTTTAGTGATTGTAGAAGAAATGCACATACTGAACAAACTGGATCTTATTTTTTCCCTTCTTGCTACAGGTTAGGCACATATGCATGGGGAGGCAAGACATAGGACAGGCACTTGAACTAGACAGACTGGAAGCCACCACCCTCCTACACTGAGTTTGGAAACGATCAAAGCATCCACACAATTTGTCAGAGCTGGAAGGGACCTCTAGAAATCATCCAGTCCAACCCCTCCTGCTAAAGCAGAATTGCCTAGAGCATATTACACAGGAAGGAACGTGTCCAGACAGGTTTTGAAAGTCTCCAGAGAAGGAGACTCTACAACCTCCCTGGGCAGCCTGTGCCAGTGCTCGGTCACCCTCACAGTAAATAAGTTCTTCCTCAGATGAAACTTCCTGTGTTCCAGCTTGTGCTTGTTCTCCCTTGTCCTGTCACTGGCCACTACTGAGAAGAGTCTGGCTCCATTCTCCTTGTACCCACCTTTTAGACATTTAAGGACAATGATAAGGTCTCCTCTCGGTCCCCTCTTCTCCAGGCTAGATAGTCCCAGCTTGCTCAACCTTTCCTCCTAAGAGAGATGCTCCAATCCCGCAATCATGTTCGTTGCCCTCCACTGGCCTCTTTCCCGTAGTTCCTGTCTCTCTTGAACTGGAAAGCCCAGAACTGGACACAGTATTGCAGACGCAGCCTCACCAGGGCAGAGTAGAGGGAGAGAATGACTTCCCTTGGCTTACCGGCCACACACTTAATGCAGCCCGGGATACCACTGGTCTTCTTGGCAACAAGGGCACAGGGCTGGCTCATGGTTAACTTGCTGTCTGCTACGACTCTGAGACCCTTCTCCTCAGGGCTGCTTTCCAGCAAGTCTACCCCTAACCTACACTGATGTATGGGGTTGTTTCTCCCCAGATGCAGGGCCTTATATTTGCCTCTGTTAAACCTCACCAGATTCCTCTCCTCCCAACTCTCCAGCCTGTCCAGGTCACTCTGGATGGCAGCACAGCCCCCTGGCATGTCAGCCACTCCTCCCAGTTTTGTATCATCAGCAATGCACTGCTTTGCAAAGCTTTGTGTTTGCTCTGAATCTTCCTTTTTTAGCCCCTATCAGAAACAGTCAGGAACTGCGGTGTTAGATGAACATAGGCATTGCCCTGGATCACGACAGAAGGTTGAGGGCAATGTCAGAGAGCAAAACTGTTTTGGTACGAACTCAACTGCCAGGCCTGCAACTCAGCACGTGGTTGCTCCTCTTGAGTAGTACTTCATACTCTTTGAGCATCTCATCACTGATCAGTCTGCTAGTCCTCTTTTCTGCTACAGTCATTCTTCAGTATTTAACAGTCATGAGTCTGCAATTTCAAATAGCTAATGCTGTCTAGCCAAATTTAAAATAAGTTGTGTTTTGTTTTCCTTACTTTTTATTAAGAAACGATGATGCCTAGTCCTTGTGAATTTGCTGAGAATAGAGAAGATACATTTCTGAGGCTGTGAATTCTTTCTAGTATTTTTTCTCCCTCAAGGATAAAAGGGAGAAACAAAGTCATTACTGTAAAGATGATTAAATTAATGTGGATGAGTTTCGATGTTACTTTCTTGGAACAGGCTGACACAGTATGTATATTTTAAAATGGAAGAGCAGTAAAACTTTTCATGGTTTCATTGTCTGACAAGTGAAATGTAATTAAAGTTTGTTCATAGTCTACACTCTGACCTCATATGGCACTAAATGCTTGCAAGTGCCCTGCCTCTACATCTGGAGCTGGAAATGCTTAGTGCTTCACTGAATAAACCTGACCTTCAATCCTTGTGAAGTCAGTGGTTTTCAATCAGAACTCTGTCAAACGAAGGTCATAAATCAGTAAATGACAAATGAAATTTTCATAGTAGAAGGGCCACTTGAGAAAAGGGCCACTTTTTAGTAATGTTTTATATTTTGTGATAGTTAGACTTCACAGCATTCCTTTATAAGCATTAAGCAAAAGCTTTTGGAAGTCTGAGAGATACCTAGGCATAGATCTAAACAAATATTTTTTTATGTTTGTCACCCAGCCATTGCTACTGTATGGCCTCCTGTTGACTCCTCAGTAAAATTATTTTCTTGTCGCATATTTTGTACATTTGCCTAAGGATCTGCCCTTTATAAGTTTTCTCTCCTCAGTTCCATGCTACAGCTCTTTCCCCACTCAACAAGAAGTATTAAAGAGAAATTATCTGTAAGCCAAAAAGCAAAGTATAACTTGTTTTTGTTGCTGTTGTTACTTTCAGAGCTTTATCCAACACTGATGCTGCAGAGTGCTACCTTCAGTCTTACCTAAATCTAGTCTGTGTGACAATCTGAATATATTTTGTAATCATCTAACAGCTGTCCCCACACAAGCATGGTGAACTTGGTTAGTGGCTATTATACCTGAGTCACCTCTCTGTAGCCTTGAGTAAAAATACCTTCAAAAACCAAACCCCTGTGGCTGAACCTCTATTGTAGCGTCCCTGATACAAAAAAAAAAAATCTGCTGATTTACAGTGTTTTAATAATACTAACATTTTCTAAACTACATCAAATGCTAAATCATTGATGCACTGTATCAGACACTTGCTATCATTACAGCTTTGGTTGGAATTTCTGCCTAAAAAAAACTCCACCACCAAATAAATCAACTCAGTTACTTGGGTGTATTCTGATCTCTTTACCGTTCTTTGAGGGCTGACTGTGGTTTACTCCACTTGGACTAGAACCATATCCAAACTAACTTCAGTAAAGACACTTTGTAATTGAGAAGCAGAACTGGATTTGAAATAACATTCTCATGATCAAAGATTCTAAGAAGCTTTTGTAGTAATTGGAGAATAACAACTATATAAAATGTGTTTGCTTCTCATATTTAAATCAAGCATAAAGATAAAATGCATGAGAGGCTTATTAAATGAACATACAGATACTGCATCTGATAAGATCAAAGCAATTGAGTGGGATTTTAATTTAGGCATTTGACTGACTTTGTCTGAAAGAAAAAGTTTTTGAAGTAATGCTGGCCTTGTTCCTTAATATCTGAGAGGTTCGCTCAGTTGTGGATGGCTCTACTGGGCCATTCCCTCCACTTCTGATACATTATTATTTACATAGTATCCTGAGAATACTGTACATGTAAAATGCATAGGCAGGTGTTCCAGGCCTGAAGGCCTTCAATCTAAATGGGCAATATAGGATGGGTGGTATAATAAATTGCAGTTCTTTACTTGAACTGTAAGCAACGTCTTTCAGGTCTACAATTATACCCTTAATCCACTTTGAACTGAAGAAGTATTGAGTACAGTTCTCATCTCATGGCAACACAACTCTGACTACAGCAGCTAAGCAAAGAGACTGCTGTCCAAGGGTTTCGCCATCTTTAACAAAATAGGCTTTGTTCCTGGAAGTCACTCGCATGACAATTGTCCTTATGGTTTTAAAAAAGAGAGACGGAAATAAGACTTGAGCCAAAACTCTCAGAAAATCTCCCATTTGTATCAAAAAGGCTTTCATCTGAGGTTTGGAGTGGTCATGGCGTTTTTTGGTATGGAACTATGTAGCCTTGAGAAGAATTTCTGGCCGGGGGGTTGGACTAGATGATCTTTTGAGGTCCCTTCCAACCCCTGACATTCTGTGATTCTGTGATCCTGTGATTCTGTGACAAAAACCTCTAAGGATGTTGCTCCATTACTTTGACAAAATAAGGCTGTACCTGCCAAATGTGAATGTAGAACAAAACCCTCAAATACCATGCTGCTTCATAGAGATTTGCACTGACAAGCGAGTCTTACATAAGACTGAGACACACAGTCTGCCCTGAGCTCTAACACAAAGGACAACTATTTGAGTATCTCAGGAAAGGCCAAGGGTATGACAGAAAGAAGGAAAAAAACATCAGAGATCATCTATGGTCCACAGTTACCACTTCGGTTCTTCTGTCATACTGAAGTTCTCTCTTGCAAGAGGGCTGAAGCTTTCTTAGTAGTGGAATGAATGTCCCCATGCGTCAAAGTCTCAAACTTCAATTCTTCTCACTTCATCTTGAAGTTTTATTTCTTTGGGGCTCTTCAGTGTAAACACAAGTCTTTTTTTAATGCTTCATTAAATCAAGAACTGTTCTGTTATCTTTCCTCCTGTTAAAAGGCAGTATAGACTAACAAACACAACTGAGACTAATACCTCTCTATAGCAGAGTAAACTAGTCTCACCTGAATCAAAGTGCTTTGGGAAAAAATACCACGAGCAGAACTCCCTTGGTTTCCATCGTTCAGACTCTTCTTCATACTTGTTTCTGCACGAGAGAATAATGCTGGTATATATTTTGACTCTGTTCCTGATTTGGCTTAAAATATATGTTATTATACGCAATTGATGGGTAATCTAATTATTTCTGCTTAAAATAATTATTGCTTAAAATACCATTAAATTAACAGGTCTGCTTTTATTTCCTTTGTTTCAAGCATCTTGCTTCGTGTGTGCATTTAGGCAGTCCTAAAAGTGAGAAATAATATGCTGCCTGCAATATGAGGCAGTGTAAAAGCAGGTTTTTTATTTAATTACCATTATTTCTGCTTTGCTATACTTTATCTTTTCCTCTCCTATGCCTCTTCTGAGGGTACCTGCCCAAAGTTATCTTTCTATGTTGGCTGTCTCAGCTCTAATTTTAAAACTTATTTTTTCAAGGGCTGGAGCGGTTCCTCACCTTGAATGGTCCATTACTCTCACTTAATAGTTTCTGCCTACATGGTAAGAACGTTCTTGCTTTCCTGAAGAAACCCACGCATTACATACTGGGGAGAAATAAAAAAATCCCGGCATTTATGTTTTTTTTGCCTTAGAAGGTCAAGCTATGATCAGTACTTCTGCTGCAACTTCATAAACTGTGCCTTCCCTCAAGCCAGGGTCAGACCTTTCAAGAAAAAGGTAGGTGGTATCTTTCACAGTCCTCTCATTTTCATCTGTCTGTACAAATCATGATGCTCAGTGCCCATTCACATCTAGATATGATTTTGGAGTACGTGGGACAAAGGCACATGAATGAGGGAGAGCAAAGCCTGCTACACCTGTGTTCAGAACTGCTGATCTTGCACTTTCTTGACCACTGTTTTCACTAACAAATTATGTTTAAGAGGCAGGAAAGAAGAGTAATCCTGCCAGTGTAAGCTTGGGTTCCCTTTGCAGATTTACTGCTGAGCTGGCAGAGTTGTTTTGGAAGACAGAAAGAGAGTGTGTTTCACTGTTTTTCAGTGGCACAATTTGACTTCTTAAGGGAAGCTGTTCTTTCTTGCATGAAGTAATACATCCACCCTAGAGCAACTGCACAAGATCACTGTGGGTCCAATTTACTTCACTATTTACGTCAAAGTTAATTTGAAGTCACATATTTTATCTTTTCTGCTCCAGATAGGAAAAACACTGGATGAAAACAAACACCATTACATCTGATTTTGCTAAGTCAAATCTATCCCTGCTCGGGGAGAAAATCCAGATTGCAACTTTAAATGTTCCTTTAAATCTTCTTCCCGAGAACACAAAAAGGAAATTTTTCTTGAAAAAGCCTAGTTATCTTTCTCATTGCCCAGGACTCATTTTGTATGTTAGAGAAGGGAGTTTCAGAAAGGCAGATACTCTGGTATGTAATGTAGATTAGAATGTGACATTAAAGACCATTTCCCGAAGACAATTCAGTCATTCTGTCACCCACTATGTCCCTTAGTTATGCAAATGACCAAGTAAAGCAGCGATTATCTCCCTATACCAATGCACGGCTTTCCACCACTGCTAACTACCCATTTTTGTGAAGGTACTTGCTGTTCCTGTGGGCACCGCCCCTCAGAGTAATTGTAACAATCTCTGAGCATGAAAAAAAATTATTTAAATGTAGTCCTGGAAACTGGAATGACTAATCTATCCATTCATGAGAAGCATCAAAAAGACACTTTGAAGGTTTTATAAAAAACATTCTCTAAGTCACTGGGTAAGCTGATGGCAAAATACATACCAGTAACACCTGTTCTAGTAAAAGTTTACATCAATTTGCCAGTTTTCTCACTGTCTCAGATCCTGTACGTTGCCATACTATGGCAAGACTTTTTGCTATGCAATGTTTTTCCTGACTGGAAATCGATGCAGGCCCGAGAAAAAAAGTATCGTTATATTTAACATCTTCTCTCTAGTAGTCACTGTTCATAACTTTAAACATACACTGTGCAAAGACTGAGAAAACCATTGATTGATTTAAATCTGCCTTAATTTTTTACCAAAGGCAAAAACTGCTCACACTGGTGCTTAATCATACTTTCCATCATGTACAAGCATGCAGTTTTCCATACAAATTCCATAAGGTGTTTAATCTGCTATTGCAAAAATACTTATTTGCATACAATCACACCCTGCTGTGGTTTTAAATGTTTTCTGAGAATACATTTTGAGCCTATTATCTTAACCTCACTGCCTTTCTACCCACATATAGACTAGCAGACATGCAAACCCTTTAATTTATATTCAGGCCTGACTGTAATTAAGTTGAAGCGCATTTGTTCTTTAAAACTATAGTACTCAGCTTATTCTGTAAGTGTTGCTGGTGAACACGCTGTTGTGAAGTTGCTGAGCTGTAACAGGGACTGCAGCTTAAAAAAAAAGTTCTTATTACAGGAGAAAATAGTGATGGGCAGTTTGGGGTATTTTTGTAACCTGAATTGTTTGTTCATGCCATGCATGCCAGCTATTGAACAGTCAGTCACAAACAGCACTAGCTTATCTGTCAAAAATCTTAACCCAAATACCAAGAAGCACTGACTCTAGTTAGAGAAATCAGGGTGAAGAACATCTTTTACTGGCTATCTTGTTGGAGCCAGCTTTATCCAGATGTAGAGAATATGCACTTACACAATCACATTGTGTGACAAGGCAGCATGTGCTATGCTAGGTATACTCTTCCCCATCGTTCAGTGGCTGACAAACTAATTATAATTCACTTGTTTAAAGAAGACATTGGACTCCTGCTATAGCTGCACCCTGGCAAAAAAAAAAAAGCTCTTCTTTTAGCCGTGGACCTGGCATTACTAGTTTAACGGTTGGACTCAATGATCTCAAAGGTCTTTTTCAGCTTAAATGATTCTATGATTCTCATAGAATCATAGAACAATTCAGGTTGGAAAAGACCCTTGGGATCGTCAAGTCCAACCATTAACCCTACACTACAAGTTCACCCCTAAACCATATCACCCAACACCACATCTAAGCGACACTTGAACACATCCAGGGATGGCGACTCAACCACCTCCCTAGGCAGTCTGTTCCAGTGTCTGACCACTCCTTCCATGAAGAATTTCTTCCTAATGTCCAGCCTAAACTTGCCCTGTTGCAACTTGCAACCATTCCCCCTGGTTCTGTCCCTAATTACCTGTGAGAAGAGACCAGCACCAACCTCTCTGCAATGTCCTTTCAAGTAATTGTAGAGCATGATGAGATCCCCCCTCAGCCTCATCTTTGTCAAACTGAAGGATCATTCTGTGATCCTTGATGTATTTTTATGAAGTATTTTGGTGACTACTGTCAAGCCACTGCTGACTCTTGCTGTCTTTATGGCAAATCTGAAGTGTCTTGTCCCCACCATGTTCTTGCGCTGAGTTTTAATATATATTAGTTAACTCAGACCAGATATATTCCACTTTCGTTAAGGCACAAGCACATGGTAAGAACCTGTCTTAAGGAGACAGAATCACCTATTGCTGAAAACAGGGCCGGTTAGAGCAGGTTGTTCAGAACCATGTCTAGTCAAGCTTTAAGTATTTCCCAGGAAGGAGGTAATACAAATTCTCTGGACAACTTGTTACAATATTTAATCACCTTCATGATATAAATAAATAAATAGATATTTTTCTGTTTCTAAGCAGAATTTCCTGTGTTTCAACATGTGTCCCTTCCCTCCTGGCCTATCACTGTGCACCTCTGAGAAGAATCTGTCCATGCAGACAACGGCAAGAAGGTCTTCCTTTAACTATCTCCTTAAGGCTGAACAATACCAGTTCTCTAAGTCTTCCACAATACATCATTTTTCCAGTCCTCTGACCATCTTGGTGTCGCTGTCTTGTACCAGCTGCAAAATGGCCATACAGTATCATTCTACACAGGTATACCTAACTCACATCTGAACTTAATAATCAGGACTAAACAGTCAGGAAGAGAGCATAAACACCACACTAGGTATAGCACAATCCTTCTTGATATACATTCCATTTTCAGTAAATCATTGGTTAGGTAAAACATGAGCCAAAGGCCACTGTATTCCATTCCATTTACTAGTTGCCAGTGCACTGCTTCCCTTTTGAGTTTAGTCCCTTTTTGAAAGCAACAATAGTTTTAGCTTCCACATTTCTAGAAGCAGTGAGCTCCATACTTCAGTGCCTCAGCATCTGAAAAAACAAGACTATCTTTTGTTTAAAATCTGCTGTCCATTATTTCCCTTGCCTGCCCACTTAACTAGAAAAAGTGAATGATGAGACCTCCTTACCTTCTCTCCACAAGACACCATTTTATATAATTCAAATATCTTTTCCTTAGTCACTCAGGTATTGTCACTTTTGTCTTTTTCTAACTGAAAAGTACACCATGTTTTAAACAGAAACCATTCTCTATGCTTTACTATTCTTTTCTACCCTTACCTTCTTTCTGACCTGGGAAACCAGAGTTTACACTGTTTTCTCGATATGGCCATGCCACTGATACAGGCAAAAATGTCACAATGTTTTCTGCTCCACTGTGTCTTCCTTTTCTAATAATTCCTGGCATTTTTGACTTGGAACTGGAAACCAAGTTTCCAAAGAATTACCTAAGAACTCCTTCTTCAGCACTGACAGCATACATAGAACTTACCACTAGGCACATGTAACTGAGGTTTGTTTTGCCTGTATGCACTACTTTGCAGTTATTAAGGCTGAAATTCAACCTCTAGTTTAACACCCAAGCTGCTCAGCAGAATGAGATCCTTTTGAAACTCCTTGCTGTCAGCTTCATACTTCATTACTGTAAAGGATTTTGCACCAGCAGCAAACTGTGCTGCTTCCTTACTCACTCTCTTTCCAAGACTATTTCTGAGTATGCTAACTAGTGCAGGTCCCAGCATGAATCCCTGTGGGAGTCCAATCGTAATTCTCCCGCTGTGTAAAAAATGACTATTTATTGCTACCCCATTAACCCTTCTCTTTCAGCTAGTTCCTTCCAACCTATGTCAACCACTATTCTTCAGCAGCACTGGTAACAGAGTGTGCCAAAAGCTCTTTTGAAATCACTAGAATGAATGTATCACCTTGGTTTATCAGTTCTTTGACGAACTTCATAATTATGACAGAGCTTCTCTATCTACAAAACCTCATGTTGATTCTTCCATAGTCTGACGTATTTGTCTGTATGCTGAAGCCTCACCCCAGCTCTCTGTCACTGATTTGTTTCTGCGACCTGAGACAAGTCTCCGTGACTGCACCAGCAAGAGGACTCAGATGCTGAAAACGAACACTTAGGATCCTTAAATGCAAAATGACTGTCTTCAAAATTCTCATCCAGTTGCTTTCCAGCTATGGAGATGCTTACATTCCATAAATTCTTATTTCAGTGGTGTTCCCGAAACGTCACTCACTGTTTCACCATAAACTTCTCAGCAAGCTAATTCTACTCCTGAAGGTCCAGCCCAGACAGTCACAGCTAAATGATTTCAGTGGCTACGATTAAGGAAGATGTAACAACCATACAATGCTTATAGCACACCTTAAGTGAAGGAAAATATTAATGTATAGGTTCACAGACGGAGGATGAAACCAAACTGAGGTCCCTCACAAGCTCAATTTTGGGGTTTCTAATCACTTAACTATAGGAAAAGGACAACACAGTTTCTCCTCTCCCTTAAATATTCATGTCCTGTATAAACAGGGCCCCTTAGGCACCTAACATGAAAGAGTTTACTGAAATGAACTCCAAGTAGAGCAAGCAGCTCCTACCAACTCAGTTAGTTTTGAAGATGTTGAGAGACTTAAGTTTTGCAGCTGTACTTGCCTGCCTGCTTTACCTCTGCATTGAAACACCTCCCATAGGGCTGTCTTGGCAAAATGGGCTATTTGTCAGCATCCAGGTCATGGACCTGCAGTGTGGACCTAACTTAACATTTTTGAATTAGCACTGCAGTGGCTGAGGCAAAGGCACATAGTCCATCTGCCAATTTTCCAAAAGCAATTGTAACACCTGCTCCTGGGACAAAACAGACACAAGCCCAGCATCTTACAAGATTTTTTAGCATTAAGGCCCTGTTGTTGTGACTTCAGTCACATAAATGTCATTGGCCTTTCACAGTCATAATTTTAGCCAGCTTCTTGTTCAGAGTGAATCCCACGTGATCCCATTCCTTCACTTGCTTGTGCCACATACCATACAAGAAACCTGGATAGAGAACTAGCTGCAATTGGTTTCACCCACCACCAAGGTTCTTCAATGTTAACTGCCGCAAATCCAAGCAATGCAGTACCAAAACCATCTGTAGACCTAATCTATGCTCCCTTCTGTACTGGGTTTGCCTGGCTGGATTTCGGTAGTGGGGGGCTGTAGGGGTGGCTTCTGCAAAAAGCTGCTAGAGGCTTCCCCTGACAGAGCCAATGGCAGCCTGCTCCAAAGATGGACTCGCCACCGGCAAAGGCTGAGCCTATCAGTAGTGACAGGATAGGAACATGTCTGTGAAAATATAGTCAAGAAACAGGGAAAAAAAGAACTGCACCACACAACAACTGGCAGAGAGAGAGAGGAGTGAGATATGTGAAGAGACCAAAGGCAGTGAAGAAGAGGGAGAAGATTTGCTCCAGGCGCTGGAGCAGAAAGTCCCCGGGGCCGTGATGAAGACCATGGTGCAGCAGGCTGTCCCCCTGCAGCCCATGGGTGTGATAGGGTGTAGATGTCCACCTGTAGCCCGTGGAGGACCCCATGACAGAGGGGGTGGATGCCTGAAGAGGGCTGTGACTCCATGGGAAGCCCGTGCTGGAGCAGGTTCCTGTCAGAGCCTGTAGCCCATGGAGAGAGAGAAGCTCACGCTGGAGCAGGCTGGCTGGCAGGAGACTCACGCTTGAGCAGTTTCCCCTGAAGGACTGCACCCCGTGGAGAGACTCAAGTTGGGGCAGTTTGTGACGAATTACTCCTTGTGAGAGGACTCACGATGGAGAAAGGTGTGTGAAGATTGTCTCCCATGAGAGGGACTCCACAATGGCCCAGGGGAAGAGTGAGGAGTCCACCCCTGGAGGGAGAAGCAGCGATGGAAATGACATCAGATGACCTGACCACGGCCCCATTCCCTGTCACCCTGTGCCGCTTGGGGGAAGGAGGTGGATAAACTGGGATTGATATTAAACCCGGAAAGAAAGGAGGGATGGGGGGAAGGTGTTATTTTTTAAGATCTATTTTTATTTCTCACTACTCTCCTCCGATTTGTTCTTTAATAAATTTAACTAATTTCCCCAAAATTGAGCCTGTTTTTCCTGGGATGGTAGATGTGGGTGATCTCCCTGTCCTTATCTCAAACCATGGGCCCCCTTTGATATATTTTCTCCTCCTTTCTAGCAGAGAAGGGGGGGTGAGAGAGCAGCTGTGTAGGAACCTGGCCACTGGCCAGGGTCAAACCACTACACCTTCTAAGTAAAATGAAACTGTATTTCTTCTCTTGTAAAGGAAACATAGAAATAATTCCACTACTGCTAATGAAGTATCAGCTATCAAACACAATAAGCAATGCCTTAAGAATACCTAAGTAGTTACTCACTGAATGAATAAATAAATAAGGCAAAGGGTACTTGCTGCATGTAGAAATTTAAAATAACTACCTGCTTTCTCCTCTGAGAGGGATCTATTCTGTGTCCTGAATAAGGAAGGGGCAAAATAGAAAAATAGTGTATGGTAGGCTACTTAATTCTATCATACTTTGTGCCCACAAGGGAGTCAAAATTACAGTTGCACAAGTTGCCTACTTTTTAAGTCTGACATTGTGACAATGCTCTTTGAACGCTGTTTTGTACACAGGACATAGTCAAGTGTGCACAGTTCTTGAGACCCTGAAACTCTCAAATATTAAGGGGTGAAGTAAGGACACAGCAGCAATCCTCACCTGGAATTTCCTTGCTTTAGTCAGTTGAAGTCAAATCATGAATGTTATTGCAACACAGAGTAGCTTTTTTTTTTTTTTTTGCATTTAATCAGATTTACATCCCACTTGGTTATCACAGGCTAGTTGGAAACAGACATGTACATTCTGCAGTCAACTCATTGATGCTCCTCCAGGGAAACAGCAAAAAGTTACAGGAACTGCATGTGGGAGCCTTTGTTAGGGGAATGAAACCAGTTCATTTTGGTTAAGCAGAACATTCATTTGTGAGAAGTGAATTAGAATATATACTTGGGAGGCCCACAAGGCAGCTTCACTTGCAATTATGTGTTTTCAGGCTTTCAATATTCTAATGGTCAGGGATCAACTATTAGTATCTCAAGGAGTAAAATACATAGACAGCAAGTTCAGCTTAAAAGGAGGTCGGAGAAAATACCCAAGTTTAAAATTATGTTTTTGCAGCTCATTGTGTCATCTTTAAAATCTACCAACCAGTATGTTACTCAAGCTCCTTTAGACCCGTCAGTGGTATATCTGTACAAGAATAAGACAATTTATACAACTGAGGAGAAACAAATTACAATACAGCCACCTGAGGAATTCCTGAATGACCATGTCTGCTCCACTTCTCCCAGGACACTACAGGAATAAGAGCAGAAGGTCTGTCATATTCCATCAGTCATTTCAGGAAAGGTTTTGCTATGTGAATTAAAATGGCCAGCTGCAAGACACCTTTATTTACCACTGATTTTTTTTTTCCACTTTTAAAAGAAATTATGACATCTTAACTAACAATGGCAGTACCCAATGAAGTAGTGAATTACTGGTTTTAATTATTGACTCAATTTTGTAATTCCTTCTGAAAAAGGAAAAGACTACCGGGGAGGTGTTCTTAAGAAGTGCATGATCAGGCCATAAGTGGCTGCTTTATAGCCTTTACTTTAGGCAAGGGCTTTGTCTGGTTGTGAAAACAAAAACTTCTTGATTTTACGTACAAAGAGTCATTCTACTTAGCATGTTGCACAGGAGGGGAGGCAGAATATGACATGACCGGCATTACGCTGTTGAGATAGCAGGACGTCAAACTCTCTTTGTAAACCTGTTTTACAGCTCCTGAAACGTTATAAACTGAATGTGTGAGGTTTTTATTTTAAAGAAGTTTTCGTTACAGTGTCAAATGGATTTGGGAACGGGGCGGGGTCAGAATAAAATTACACTATAGATAGCCTCTTCAGCAGAGAAAATGAGTGAGGTTCTGTACCACACTTCAACCAGAAACACACTTTTGCTGCTGAGTCATAAACCCTGAAAGACAGTATTTATGATAGAGTCTTCACGTATAGCTGGGTTAGGTGGTGCCTAACAAAGGCCTTCTTTATTACAAAACAAAGTGACTGCAAAGTTCTATGATTCGTCAAGAGGTTGTTGCTATGGTTTTATTTTTAAGAGAAACTGTTTATTCTCCTGTGTTTACTTCCAGAGTAGAATTTATAGTTGAAACATTAAGGATCTCAATCAGTATCCATCTCCAAAAATACATGCCGGTGTCATGCTGGGGTATACCCATCTCATACTGATCACAAAAGACTTCCCTGACATGAAGACAAACTATACATGGGATAAGTTTTAAAGTTCTTAGGAAAAACTTCTTTCACTTCGTACATCCTTCATTTTATACCTTTGAGAAGTTTGTTGCCATGAATGTCTGAACAACATATGAAAGGGAACTGCAGAAACACAATGCAGAATTCAACATTCTATTCCCGAAAAGTCCCCTCTCTGTTAGGTCCAGGCATTAGGAATGAATACAAGATAAATAAGGGAGCACTTTCTCACTTTCTTAATCAGAAAAATCTGTTAAAATATTGTATGTGACTGGACTGCTCTTGCTTACAGAACTGAATACCGTGTAAATCAACATACGTCACAGGCAAAAGCACTTGACCTGCAGAGACCAAATTTCATGCTAAAACCCACCACAAAACGTTGGTACTGTCTCGTAAGTATCCAGGAACTGGAACAAGAGAGGTCTATAAACTGACACTTAAATGCATTAGAACACAGTGAAATGAGAACTTCTGGAAACACAGGCTGTAGTATATCTTACACACTTCAATTTTATTTCCTCTTCAAACACTAAGAATCTTTAAAAAATATTCATATGACCTTCTAACTTTTAAATAAAAATGAGGTATTAAACAAAAAATTTTCATTTGGGGGTCGAAGTTTCATTATTAATAAAGGAGTTAATTTAACACCTTTACGATTTGAGTAAACGAGTTACAAATCAGAGTACAACGAAATGTATGATTACTTTTGCTGCCTCAGAAAAGCCATGCATTTAGCACACTCAGCAGCCACTGTATAGGACCCTATAAGAAGTGCTCAAGCAAACAGACTGAGATGTTTAGCCATTAAAATAATATTTTCACAAATTGTAGCTATGGGCTAACCACTTATGGAAAAGATTTAAAAGTGGCAGCAGTACCTAATATTTAAAAAGAGAGAATATGAGC
>NW_009694964.1:25526-27577 GCF_000703405.1 Apaloderma vittatum
AGAGGAGGTCTCTGACTTCAAAGTTGATCTAAAGTTTCAGGAAGATCTAACAGAACTGAAGATGCCATCAAAGGGCTTGAAGCAATGTAGATTGCTGAAGTCTGCAAGAAGTTATGTTGTCTCCAAAAGACTAGTACATGATACAGCAGAGCTGCAATAACCTCAGTTTGGGCTGACAAAAAGGATTGTAGATACGACCAGCAACCAACATGTCATGGATCCAAAACATCTGTGAAGTGAGAAAGAATAACAATGTGACCAGTCAGAGATTGTCAGAAGGAATGAAACACAGCAAGGTCTCAAGAAGCTGGAAAACCACCTGGAGGAAGATACCTAACAGCCACAGAGCACACCAAAGTTCCAATAAACACTGAGTTAGTCTGTCAGTAAATCCGGGTGAGCAGGGTTAAATAACACTCAGGTAAATGGTGAAGATAACCAATTTCACAGGTGAACAAAACCAGCACTTCACCTTTGATGAAGATACTGAACTTGACTGTCGAAGAGACACTATGCTATCTAAATTTAACATAAATCCTGACATATAGTTTAAATGCAGCCATTCATATGAGCTGCTCAAGGCATTGTGAGAGCTAGAGAGAGTAGAAAAATTAATGATCCTGCAGAAGAGATGTGTGGAGACTTTGTTCCTTGCTTATCCAGATGCTGCTGAGAAGGCCACAGAAAAACTGCAATGTACAAATACTTAGTTGGATATGGACTCATAAAACAACCGAAGCCAAGCAGACTTTAAGGCACATTTACGTAACAGAGCATCTGAAGGTCACAAGGAATCTCGCAGATTTTTCTTAAGAGGAGCTGATTACTTTGTAGCTCATTGATATATTACATTTATAGGATATGAACATATACAGTATGTTAGATGACAGAGTTTGCTAAGTGATTTCACATACTACGTTGACTCAGCTACTGGAAAATCCCATTTGCTCTGCTTTATCCATCCAGCTGAGCACTGACTCATGCATAGAAGCCAACTGCTGCAATGGTACAAATGTTAAACCACACTTGTGCTCCCTCTCCCCTTTTCCTTCTAGATATTATCACCTTTCTAGCACATACATCTGAAGAAAAGCTCTGCATGGATTTTAGCTTCTCCAGCTTTCATACAGCCTACGGATTAAATGAACATTGGAGTAGTACTTGTTTCTGCCACTTCTGCTATGAAGCAGTAACTGTCAGGGGAAGGGAAGAAAGCTGAGCGACTGTCACCGAGATTCTTCATTCCCCCTGTGAAAGACTTTAGTTACAGTCAAAACATGAATTGCACAATCCCTGAGAAAGTAAGATAGGTAGACAGACTGGTTCTGTGAAGCAACTCGATGCTAGGCATTGTCTGGTGGAGAGGTCAGAAGTTAGAGCAAGGCCAAAGGAGCTACACAACACGAGGGAAACACGCAGCATGATCTGAGAAAAAGCCGAGAGTTTTGTGCAGGCTCCTGCCTGCTCTGTGAGCAGTAAGCTTGATTTCTGCGCGCGTTGGGACAGAGATCACACTGTCAGGATTAACTGTAGGTTACAAAGTCTTCTGGCCCAGGAGATGTCACACCTATTGGTGTGTAAACAGGCAACAGACAAGATGACATCGGGGTAGCCCCAGCAAGAACAACCGTGCGGTGTTTCTTCGCGCTGGCTAACAGGAGCGTTACGCGTTTCCACAAACCTGCACAACATGCAGGAGTGGCACCTTCTCCCATTCTTCTCCTTGTTCTTCAGGTTTCTTTTCGCTGTAGCTTTGTTTTCAACACACACCCCGTCCTACCTCTGCTCGCAGCTGCCCGCAGCGCGCTTTACGAAAAGAGCGCAGCCTCAGCGGCCGTGGCGACGTCCAAGGTAACGCGGTCACAGGGGGCACTTCGCAAAGGACCCTCGGAGGCCGCCTTGCAAGACCTCGCAACCAAACCGCCTGGGCCAACCCCTTCCGAGGCTGTGCTCGCGCTTACAGCTTCGACTCTTTATTTTTCTTTATTTATTCACCGATTTGTACCTGAGAAACCAGCCAGGCAGCGCCGCGGCCTCTGCACCCCGCTGAG
>NW_009694965.1:0-921 GCF_000703405.1 Apaloderma vittatum
CCGCCCAGACGGTGTCTTGCCCATACAGCCTTCAGAGGCGTGCTTTTTGTTAACAGGTGTGAAACCAAACAACAAAAAAAGTCACACTCTAGGGGAGGGTTTCTCTTATTTTAAACAGAAATGCCGTCTTTGGGTTCAGGGGCTCCGAGGTGTACCTGTTGGAGCGGGAGCTGGCCTCAGGCGGCTTTCTTCGGAAAGTTACCCTGGGAGTTGAAATAAATCGCTCGCTGTGAGCGTGGAAACGAAGTAGGTAACAGGGCCGTCAGTTCTTTAGCAATTTTTAGTGCCGTGGCTGATTTTCCAGCTCGCTGCGCAGCATTATCAGTGCCCGAGACAGGTGACGCTCCTTCCTCTGGCCTCTTTTATTGCCTTTTGCTCTAACTCTGCATCCCATCAGGTACGGATGCCATCCCTTGTTATTTTTAGGCTGTTAAAGCTGCTTAGCAAGTTGAAAACTGCTTTGAGGATGGAATTTGCGGCGGAGCGCAGTGCCCACCCTGAGCCGGCGCGTGCTGGGTCTGCGGTGCCAAAGGATCTCCGTGAGAAATTGGTGGCTTTCTTAATCGAGATGTTGTGGAAGGCTTGCATGAGCCTTCAGCAGTTAGTATGTGTTAAACATAGGTAATAAGGTCAGGTGGAATTGTGGTGTCTGTTTATTGTATGCATGCACAAATATATACACCTCTGTGTATGCAGAGGCTTATTACAGGAGCTAGAGGTAAGGATATTTTATGGTCAAAATCTTAAGGCAAACCACTTTGATAAAAATCCATTTTTATTGTATTCTCATTTTCGTTTCAACTTTTACGGAACTACTGCTTTAAGTCAATTCAGGATTGTGTGTTTGTTCCATATTTGAGGATTCCGGAGTCTTTAGATAGTCAGGTAAGTGGTACCAACTTTATTTTAGTGGAGGGAAAG
>NW_009694965.1:931-14333 GCF_000703405.1 Apaloderma vittatum
CTGTCATCTGAATGTATGTAATTGGGAGATGACTGTGTGCAGCTGCTGAGATAATGACGGGCTCCGTTCTCTTTAGCATTATGATAATGCCATTAGATTACAAAACAGCTAATGACTCTAATTATGAAGTGTCTAATAGTTGTGGTTGAACAATGTAAAACACTTTCAGGAATAGAAGTGGGGTGTTTTTTTTCCTCCCCCTCTAAAAAGGAGTTTTAGGCAACTACCTTTCATGATTTCTGAACTCTTTCAGGTGTCTCAAATTAAGTGTAGGAGGGACATCTTCTCAAAACCTTAACAGTGAACCTAGGAAAATCCTGGAAAAAAACCTTTAGATCCCTTTATCTACCTAAGATTCTAGCCTGAATTTTAATTTTATTTTATTTTTTGCAAGTGTTAGCAGGTTGGATTAATCCTCTCCATGCAAGAATTATGATTTTGTAATTTTGTCTTAGGAAAGAGATTGTAATACATACGGGAAGTCATTACATGTCTTTCCCCCAAAACACACTTACCCATGGTTTACACGTTAGCTCTAGCATTTCCCCTCTTTCCAGAAGGACTGTTCTGACTTAATGGTGAATAACAGTAGCAGTAAATATTCTCAAGCCTCCTACTAAGCGTTGTGTAAATTCCTTCTCTTAGGGCTCTGAAGAGACAGAAGAGGGTACTAACACCTGTGTTTCTGTCTGGCAGCTCAGCCACTCCCTTCCCTCCTGGTGGAATGGGGGAGAGAATCAGAAGAGTGAAAGTGAGAAAACTCATGGGTTTGAGATAAAGACAGTTTAACAGGTAAAGCAAAAGCCACACACGCAACCAAAGCAAAACGAGAAATTAATTCACTGCTTCCCGTTGGCAGGTAAAACCAGCATGGTTTCTTGCAAGGTAACCTGCAAGTACCATGTGTGTGTTTTTATGCACCAGAGGGGACTGAGTCTGTACTGTCCTCTCCTCAGCCATCCTAGCTTCATAGAGTTGTAGACTCATAGAATGGCTTAGGTTGGAAGGGACCTTAGAGATCATCTAATCCAACCTCCCTACCATGGGCAGGGACGCCTCTCAACTAGACTAAATTGCTCAAGACCTCATCTTATTTCTGTGGTAGATAAGCCTATACTTTCTGCACCTGTTAAATAATGTTTTGTGTTACTGATCTTTGGTTCACACCTCTCCAGCTCTTTTGCTTTCTGAGCTGCAGCTTCCTGGGCTGCTTGCTTTCTGCTGCACCAGGGAATGCTCCCTTTGTGAGCAGCCCCTGCCAGCCAGGTACTGAGTATTGGCAGATTAGTACTTGCCACAAAGCAGAAGTTTGTTACTAAAATAACTGACAAAGCGACAGTTTGTCTGATCCAGAGAAGCTGTCCTGTCTCAGCCCCTGCTCCGGAGGAGGCATGGGACCTGATTTGTGGTTTGCTAGCTTCTTGCAAGCACTTGGTTACAAGTGATGAGCTGCGGAGTTACAAGACATCCTCTTCCCTACTGTCACGCACGCACTTCTCTCCCACCGGAGGAAGTAACTTCATAGAGAGCTAAGCTGGGTTTTACCTTGCGGTGTGGTCGTCTCTCCTGCCAAAATGAGCTGAAGAGCCTGATGTCATTTGCCTGTTGCCTCTTCGTGAGTCCTTCTGCTAGCTACCTCCTAATTTACACTGGGGACTATCAGCTGCCTAGGAGGTCTTGGTTGTTACTTATAGGTTCAGAGGAGGCAAGGAAACGAAACGGGAGTGATGTTAAATTGGGTCACAAAGACCAAAGCTGTGAGTAGAGGGTCCTGGCCAAGATCTAGCCTGAAGGTAGGAGCAATGAGCATGATGGACTTCCTTAATTTTCTGTCTGTTGCACTGTTCTACATTGTGAGGAGTGTGTGGCGGCTGTGTTCTTAATTACACGCTGCAATTATTAAATTTAGAAACAACTCCTAGAATAATCTGTGTAGCCTGTTCAGGACCTGTATCTGTGTCTGGTTGTTGAAACACTGTTTATGAAGCGTTAAGAGCTACATCTACGGACTGCCCGTCACACCTTTTTCCTGCTCAGGAATCTGAGTTTGTGGTCTCTAAAATACTAATAGCTGAAAACTGATATTCAGTACTGATTTTCCTCAGTTTTATAATACAATGTTTGGAAAATGGAAGCTGACCACCAAGCTTTAATCCACAGACTCTATGCTGGAGTGCTTGTTTCACATTGTTTAGATTGCTGCATGTTTTGGTGTGCGGCAAAGACCCTCATGTACCCCTTGATTTAAAGGGTGGAATCTGGTTATCTTGTACAGCAATAGATCAGGCTAGTGACCTGTTTACTTCTGAATTGTTATTTTTTCCAAAAGATAGCTGAAATACCTGTTTTCCAAGCTACACAATGTATATGCTTTCTCTTTCATTGATGTTTTTAATCTTTTAGGATAACTGGATCTCACAGTCACTCGTATTGAATTCTGCACATGACTCTTCTGAGATTTGTCTTATTTGCTCCCACCAAAGAGATGAAACATCTCAAGTGATGAGAAATTAGTTGTTGTACCTTATTTATACTGGAATTTTATAGGCTCTGGAAATAGTCTCTGTGGAGAGAAGAAATGGAGAATTGGCTATTAATTCACCATTCAAAAAACCTGCCTAAAAATACTGGTAGAGATGATAAAATTTCTGTTTCAGCTATGTGACTTGGTGTGACATCATAGTAAATGTCATTTCAGTAGATGAAGTACATAGCATACGTACACTTAATTCTACCAGTGCAAGTAAATTGTGCTCGATAGCTGAAGGTTTACATGTATGGCTTCTGCAAACACAGACGAGGATTGCTTGGAAACTTGGATTTTGCAAGCAAGAGCTTGCCCTGTGGTATGGCTGAGTATGCAGTAATGTCCTGCTGGAGCCACCCAACCGCCCTTGGCTGCCAGAGGTGAGGAAATGACCGAGTGCCACTGTTCTCAATGACCTTTAGGAGCTAGGGCATCTTATCACACTTATCCTAGTAGTGTACCTTGGGATAGTGGCTTTGGGAGGTAAAACATTCCGTGGCCTTAACGAATCCAGTTTTCAGGCTATGTGGAGAGAGGTGGAAGCACAAAAGAAGCTTAAATTCTGTCCTCATAGTGGCCTGCTAAAATCCCAAGTCTCTGTACCAGTGTTGAATATGACTATGAAGAATAAACGAAGTCTTCAGATACTTAAAAAAAAAATAAGTTAGATTTAAATGCATGAAGGAAGATCTTCGTCTCACCCTGTTTAAGTAGTTTGAAAAAACACATCTAAAAATGTGCCTGAAGAAACTTGAGTTCTGAGCTTTCCGGTGATTTCTCCTGTTCTTGGTATTGTGAATAAGGACTTCTGGGCAAGGTATGCTACGTGTTGACTCTCCGTGTTCTTTGAAGTGTTGGCCGTTACCAGAGGGAATGATTCGGAAACCGATGGACCATTGGTGTGTTCCGGTATGGCAGCTCTCCTTTGTTGCCGTGCAAGATAATCACCTTCTATCTTATCTTTGTGTGCGTGTACCTGGTTCAATTTACTTTGCCTTTGTATACCTTTGGTTTAATCAGCAATGATTATTGTTGCGTTTGTTCGAATCCCAAGATGTTTACATAAGCTTGGACTGGCCAGTGGTTGAGATTTGGGAGACTGGACTTCAGAAAGAGGCAAACTCTCAGAAGTGTGGCTGCCTGTGTACGCACGCAAAGATAAGGAGCAAGGGTAGATAGAAAATTCCAGTTGCTTAGAGTAATCAATTATTAAAGGGAATATGTTGTTTACATAGTGCTGCTTACATACAATACCTTGAGGAAGAAGCATTACTCCAACTTAAAATCTCATTTTTGTAATATTTCCAAATGGACTATAAACTTATTTCACAACCTGCTGGTTCACGCTCTGTGGGTAAACTGCTGAGGAGGGAAAAAGATCCATAAAATGAGTAGTGTGAACATGTGCTCACACATGACTACGTTTTCTTTCAGACTGAGTAAACTGAATGGAAGAAAGGGGCAAAGCATACACAGCACTATGTTTTGCACATGAACATGGGGATGTTCGTGAGATTTTTGTGGCTTCGAGTCAGACTTTCAGGTTATTACTTCTTTTTGAAAAAGGAGATTTAAATCCTCCTGAATAAGCATGGCTTTTCTCAGTGGAAGGAAAGAACAAGATTTTGATCCCAGTGATGTTATTTCTGCTGCTGTCAATTGCAGGAAGGCCCAGGCTTAGCTTTTTTTTTTTTTTGGTCTCATCAAGACTGAGGTAGATTAGTTGAGGTCAAATTGGCTGCCTTGTTTTGGCGTATTTGAGAGAGAGAGATGATGCTTCTTGTCATGTAGTGGCTGTTGTGAACAAATGTTTATTCTATTTCCATATGACTTTATGAGCTCCTGTTGCTTGCAACCAGCATTTTGTATTTATTTCTATTACTGGAGCCTGGTACTCTCATCCCTTCATGTGAGATCCAGTTGTGTGATAACAGGAATCTGCCACTTTGTCACTTCACTCTTTCAAGAGCATGGGGTGTTAGAGCTGTGCCGTGGCTGTTACACAGATCTTTGAGGTCGCATGCATGCTCGGGGACTACAGCTGGGAAAAATTAAGTTGAAACAAGGTGATATTTCTAGCTTCTTCCCCCCTACCCTGCCCTACTCCACAGTCTAGCATTTTGATTTTCAGTGGAGTGGAAATTTTTTCAACCTAACACTGCGTATCTATCAATATGCTTAATAACATGTGTGACAGAAAGGGATCGGAAAGCCAAATGTAGATAATCCCAGAGAGGAGAGAAGACAGTATGCTAGTGCTTAGGAGTTGCTGTTGCAGGGTCAACCTTGTTTGCTGATCAGCTGGATATTGAAGTTTTGAGTCCTGGCAGAGTTTGGATACAGGTGAGGTAGAGAAGTGCCTTAAAGGTTTTGCAGCTCCTTCCGTCCCTGCTGCATGCTACAGAGCAGACCCTTAGCTACAATACTGCATGATGGGCCTTCTTTGGGATTTGTGTGACAGGTACAGTGTTTGAGTTGGCTGTTATACAGCTTTCCACTCGTGCCTTGTGCCATTTTTCCTAATCTGTAACTTGACGGAAGCTTCATTTTTGCTGAGGACTGTCTGACTGTCCTGGGACTGAGACCAGTCCAAGTCAGTACCAAGACCACCTCAGGAGTGACAGTGTAGTTACAGGTCAGGAGGGGTCCCCATTTCTCTTTTCCACTGGGACAGCAGAATTCTTGGGTAAGAAACGCAGATACTAATAACCGCATAACTGACTAAAAATGAGAAAAAAAATAAAATCCAAATTTACTTAGTAATTGACTGTTAGAAGAAAGAAAAGCAGTATTGGAAACCAGATTCTCTCAATGTCAACCACTAGTAGTGAGTGCCTAGAAGGCACTTTGACTAAAACACCATCTTTCTCATCAGTTATTGTGTTAAATGATTGCTGTGTGAAAATGATTGTTGAAATGCATTTTGATTTTTTGAGGGGAAAAACTCTGAAAAGCTGGGCATCATTACAGTTCCTTCTGCTCTGAAATGCATAGCATGATACGGTTGACTACTTGAAAAAAACCTCGAGTGTCATCTTGACCTGCAGCCTGCAGGCAGACACAGAAGGTGCGTGAGGGGAGGGAGTTCTGAGGGGGCAAAAAAGACTGTAAATATACTGACGTTTAGGTTTTAAAATAACTGATTGAAGCAGAAGGCTCTAAACTTCTGAACACTAATGCTTGGTGGAGACAGGTTGCACGCAGTGGAGAAAGAACTCTGTGGAATGCACTCATAAAAGTTTTATAAATACATAAAATTTGGACAGGCTTTCCTGGGGTAGGCTTTTTCTCTCTTCCTGTCATCCCTCCAGTATAACATTTCAAGCCCTTCTCTGATGTTTTCTTTCCTCCAGGAAAAGAGTTATTCTACCTTTAAAAGTTGCACATGAATGATCTTAAGAAAACCAGTAAGTGCAGTATCACGTTTCTGTATATCTGTCAAAGGGTTGGTTGGGCAATTCTGGAACACTTCCTTGCCCCGGCCCTTCAAGTGCCAGGGAAAAAACGTGCAAGGCTGTGTAGATAGGTCTCTTTCGAAACTTTCATTGCAGCTGAATCAAGGCTACAGTTGAGATTCAATTGCGGTGAACTAATTAGGCTCAGCTCCAAGCGCCTGAGCGCTGGATGTATTACATACAACAGTGCCAAGCATATGCTGTAGGCAGCTATGCACAGGAGCAGTGCTTTGCTGACTTTAAACTTGGCAACACCTCATTAATTTTGTGTGTTAATAGGTTGTTTAATGTGCATTAGTGGCTGAACACAAAAGCTGTGAACACTCACTCAGTCAGTTCCAGATGGAAAACAGTGTCTTGTTGGGGGCAAGGTGTTTTCTGCCTGCCACCAAGAGGTCCAACACTAGTTTCAAATGCGCTGGAATGTTGCCAGTTGCAAATGAGCCTGATGGGTAGGCTGAGTTACTGAAGAAGAATGTGTAGATTAGTGAGTTTTTTAGGTAAGGTACTAGCTCTCCTCATACAGTCATGCTTCACCTGGCATAACGGCCTGTGAGAACCATTATAATGCCAGTAATGATAGTGGGAGAGCACAAGCTTCTACCGTGGCAGTAGCTACTGTATTTTACCTCCTGCCAGAAAGATATATGTGTATATATATTTAATAATAGAGGGAGTGTTCAATGCTTTAGTACTCAAAGTTAATTTTACTGTCTGTTTTTAGGCAGTGATTACATTTTTGTGTGTGTAGGAAATTCTTCTAAAGCTGCTCTAAATCAAGTACTTTGGCCGCTAGTCTGTGCACACCTGGAGGACTAGAGAGGTGCTTGGTGTGAACTTTTCCCTTGTCTGGCATGAACAAATTTTGAGGACAGATAGATTTTCATCCTCCTCTTTTCCCCACTTCATGGCACAGAGTAGTAAAGTAACAGCTGTTTTCTGTGTTCTAGGAGCTGTAGGAAATTGCAGAGAGTGCAGAGCAGGGCCTGGGTAAGCGAGTACTGCTTGCCAGACACTGTTCACAGGATGTGTAGGACTCAGTTAAAATTATTTTATTTTAAATAAGGTACTATTTTCTGTAAGGCTTAGCATCTTATGATGATAATTCTGTATGAACTTCTACTTAGTCCATATGGCTGCTGTCTCTTACCTATAGTAAATATGTTTAATTACATAACCCATATACTCAGGTTTCTCACCATCTTGCTGGTAGTTCTATTGCAGATTTCTAAAAACAAATGGTGCTCCCACTGTCCTTCCTGACTTGCATCTGAGCAGGGCAATGGAGGTAAGGAACAGAGGGAAGAGGAAAGATCTTCCATCCTGTGGCTTCAAGAAGAGAGAACGCCCAGTGCTGATCGTGTTAAGAATTGGTGGTGTTTATATTCTGTAGAACAAAGACTTTATCTGTCCTTTCCAAACTTGGGCAAAGAGTTTTCTTTTTTTTTTTTTATTCCCCCTAATATTCTTCCTAAGTGGATCTAGTTGAGAATGATTTGTTTTCTCACTCCTGTCTTAGAAGACACTGAAATGTGGTTGAATCTGACTGAGTAAATAAATAAATAAATGTGTATTGCTTTATTTGTAGTGTGAACTTCATGTGATTGTATGCTGTTATCTTATCCATGACCCAGAAAGTATTGATAATGGATTATCTCTGTTGATAATGGATTATCACTTCGCACAAAATAAACCTGCTCGCTTGGTGTTTTCTATGTCAACAGGTCATCTAGCATCCCAGCGTTAAACGGGTCTGAGCTCCCTGTTTCAACAGCATGTAAAGTGTGACAGGCACACACACCGAAGTCCTATGTGGTCCCGTTAGTTGTACGCCTTTGTAGTTCTGTTCATTCAAGACAGCACTTCTTAGCTTTTATCTACTACTATGACAGAATCTTACTTGGACAACTGTGTATTTGAACCATAAAAATGAAGACAGTGCTACAAGAATGAGGGAGAAAACAAGGCTTATTTGGGGGTTTTTTGTTCGTTTTCTGCTGTGTATTGTGTTTACTCCCACTGCTTTCCTGGCACTTCTCTTTGTAAGAGAGACTCACAACTGAGCCTGCTGTTGAATAGATTCTCCTCTTTCTCAGGGCTGACAGATTTTGTTGCAAGAACTTTTTTGTTTTGGCATGAAAGGAGTCGTTAGCCCATCTAGGACTTAACAGAGCTGAATGATCTCATCCACAAGTCATAGATGATAGCTGTGCCCTTGAAAAATCTGTAAGAAGGGCATTCTGTGTCTATCGACCTTTGTGCTTATTTTTTTCAAGCAGCAGATTATTTTATGAGCAGAACTTGTTTCCTCGCAGCATATTTTTATGAGGGTCTTTTAGCTATTTACTCTATGAGCCCTCTTTAAGGGCAACTGTGCCCCTGAAATTTAGGTGGTTAATGGGATAACCGAGACAGGTTACCCAGCATCAAGAGTGGCGCTGTAATGGATGGGCAGGTGACAAAATTGCTCAGTATCCAGCGTTAATTGACATGAGCTTTGACTTGTGAGTGGCTGGTCCTTCTCCAGTTGAGATGTAGCTCTGTGCAGATGATGCTCTAGCCAGGTACTGCCTCGTTGTCGCAGATATGTGGCGGCATGCCCTTGTACGATGATCCACAGCAGATAAACTCAGGTCTTCTTGGTAACCCTCAGGGTCATTTGTGCGAAGCTGAAAGAGATCGACGAACAGTAATCTCTCTGCAGGAACTGAATTGATGCACTATGCACTATGGTACTGCTGAAATGAAGGTAATTTCTGTTGTCAAAATTCTCCAGAATTCAACATACCTGATTATCCTAATGTCACCTCTTGTTGTGACCTGTCAAATGATGACCTGGAGCAGTGTCCTTACCTTTACCAAGCTCTGTGCTGTTTCACCGATGTTGAGAGCTTGTGTGGTACTTCACGGAGTGATTCTGCAGTTATTGTTGGTCTGAAGGACTCAATTTTTCTGAAATAGGAACTCAAGGCATAAGATTACACTCAAGTTTTACCTGCCTTGGTGGTAGTACAACTGATTCTAAATATTTAGGCAATTATTTAGTCATGCCTCCTGTTTGATTTATCAATTATTTCTCCTCTGTTATAAGGGATGTTTTTATGAGCCTCTCATGTTTCAATTGCTACCTATTTAAAGGAGAAAAAAGAATCCAGCTTCCTTTAAAATTATTTACCTAGTGATTCAAAATTCAGTGACGGGGAGCTTGATCCAATCCATCAACTACTTGCCACTAGCTGTGAGGTGCGCTGGTTGCACCTGGCTTCAGAACAAATACAGCTTCAGAAGGATGACGTTAGGAAAGTAACAGCCATGTGTATTTTTGGTCTCCTCTGCCCTCCATAACAAAGGCAATGTGATGATGCTCCTCTCTGGTCGCTAGGAGGAAGTGCTCGCTGTGTTCCTTGGAACTGCAGCCTGTCTCTCTCACCTCCCCATATATTTGTTAAGCAGACTTCGTTGCCATTGTCCTTTTTATATGGTGCCTCTTTGCTGCCCTCCACCCTCTCATCCCTCCTGAATGTTCAAGCCATGTGATGTATAGAAAAGACTCTGTGTTTTGCTGAATTTTAGCCACCAGTGGCTGAGCAATACCACAGCCCTGGGAAAACTGTGCGAGTTTAGGACAGGAACTGAAGGCAGAAAGTAAATCAACTGGAGTAAAGTGCCCCATAGGCGGCGAATGATTAACCAGAATGAAATTTGGCTGCACCATCCACCTTGTAAAATAAAACTGGTATTATAGAGCATGTCTCCTTTTAAAATGTATTTAGTAATTGAGTTTGGCTTTGAATAAGTGGTTTTGCCATATAGTTAGCAGAGACCATAGCAGTGAGACTAGTTTCTTCACTTTTCCCTGTTCTTCCATTTGTCTTATGAGAAATGTAAGCAGGAAAAAGTTTTCTGTGGGATACTTGTAGGGAAAATGCTGCTGTTGCAATGCAAGGAAGATAAATAGCCACTGGAAAGCTAGACAAGGTGTGCTTTCATTCCCAAAGTATAAATGTGACTTCGTTATATTAATGAGCTGAAGTGAGTTTGAATACGTGGAATGAAATGGAGAAAAATAGCCTAGACATGAAGAAATAAGGACTGCCTGTAAATGATTCCGTGCAAATCCTTTGAGTCAGCTTTACTGGTTGCTTCATATAATTTTGTGTACAGAAGAGGAGAGGAAGAAACTAACTCTGTCAACACCCCGTGTACCTGAATGAAACAATGAGATTCACTGGTGTAATGTGTAAACTTTCTATCTCTAAGAAATTTTATACTAGTCCAGATGCCCTCTTAGACGTAAACGTGCGTTGTAATTGAGCTGTGACTGCTAGACTAGGCTGGATAAAGCTGTGTCAAGGAAGAGAGAACAGACGTGCAAACCTTGCTGGCTGGCGGGGTGTGTGTTGGTTCTGGCCCAGAACTGGAGAGCTGCAGCAGCGTAGGCTTGGGCCTGCACCGGCAAAGCCCCTGAGAGAGAGGCAACGCTTGCTGGTGTAGGTGGGCACTAACAATTCTAGCTGGTGTAGGGCCCAGAGCTGGTGCTGAGCCTGACAGAAGTAGCGACTACACCTAACTGGAGAGGCGTCACCACGGTGTACTATCGCATTATCTTCCAGGGCAGAGATCTTCATGCCTTGTATGTCTTCAGAGCATCTGGTCCTGTGGCAATATTCATGGCTCTAAGGTAAAATAATGTTACAAACAGGCAGCCAATCTGTCCTCCTGGCCTGGTAGTGCACTAGTACCTTAGAGCATTTTCCTTTCAATAGCCCAGGATATGTCTTAATAAAGTGGCACCAGGGACTGACCAGCACAGGCAAGGTTTGGTCCTGCTTTCTCCCTGACCCACAAGCTAAAGCGAAGTTGTAGGCTGTTTGTCCTAGCTGTCGTGAATAACGCAGTCTGACTGCTCTCTCCCTTGGCATCCAAGCCTAAAGCTGTTATCGGCGCTGCTGTGGCTCTGTGAAATCACAGCAGTGTTTGATTTAGGGGGAAACTGGCACCTCTCTGACAAGTGCTGGAATGTCCTGGTCTGTCCTTGGGGTGCCGTTGGCATCTTTCACAGCAATAAACGCCCAGCCAACAGTCTTGATCATGGGCAAACACCAGCCAAGTGCACAAAAGCTCTTATCTCCTGTTAGGCCGTGAATTCATAAAAAGCAAAGTCATAAAAACCTTCAGTGGTTGGCGATTCTAGAGCTTACTGTTAAACTTGAAAAGAAGTCCTGAAGAACACAGGCTTCTTATCAATTTTAATTGCTGGGCAGTGGTGAGTTGCTGTTTGTTTAACGTCATCTGGCATTAGCAGCTCTGTTTTACTCAGTGTGTTAAGAGATGTTTCTGGGAAGCAGTATTATGCTGAATGTGAAAATAAATTCAATGGAAATACTTTGTTTTCAGGAAGAATTCAGACTGAACAATTGAATTCAAAACCTAAAGAAATGTGGAATGGAATCTTGAAAAAGATTGACTGGAGGTGTGTAGTGCAATGATATGTTGAATTTTAGACACTTGGTTTTTTGAACTGCTGTATTGTAATTACTTCACTTTGCTGCTGAAACTAAGTTCAGTATTACCTAGTCTTTGTAGGTTGCATTTTTAAACATTGCATTGATGTGCAAAATAGAAACTTCAAAGTCAATATTCACTGAACAGTGCTATAGTTATGCCACTTAAAACCAAAATTCATGCCGCCTTTAGGGAGCTGGGCCAGACATAGTCACTGTCAACAGTTGTATGGAGATTCATGGTTTTGCCTGAGAGGTGTCTTTACATCTTTTTGAAGTCATGATGCTGGATTTGAGCAGGCTTCAAATTACATGTGGGTCTACAACTGCATCGGTAGAAGCTGGCAGATGTGCAGGTTTTTGAAATGCCAAGCAAGCATTTTAAATGCAATTAAAAGCTACTTTTAAAGAAAACAGCAGTAAGAAAACCCCTTGGATTTTGGTTTGAAAATTGCTCTAGAACTGCAACTTTCAGGCAAGAAGCTGGTATGAAAGAAATGTGCACTTCATGGCAGCTGCCAAGAAGCAGATTGACAGCAGTTTGTTAATCAGGAGTAGCTGCAGTGGAAGCCACTTCTCTGATCCCTTAAATAGCAGCGGTGTCCCAGAGCAGTCAGCGTGGTATGTAGGTGGGATTTTCACACGTGGCTAGGGAAGATTTGCTGGAATGTCCCTCAGTGACTTGAAATGAGCTGTGGTAGCTCACTCTCTGTAGCAGCTCTCAAAGTCTTTAGATGAGACTTGACCAGGAATAACCAATTTTAGCAGTTTGAGTGTAGTGTTTGCGTTTAAGGCTTCATGTTTTCTTTTGAGATGGTCAGGGAAGCTGCTTGTTTTGATGGGCAATTTTTTTTTTCCCAACTATCTATTGCCAAAAGACATGTAGACAAATTGGAGAAGGGGAAGAAAGTAATCTGTAGAACAGTCCTGTTGGGACTAAAAGAGTTGATAACAGGGGCCTCTTTATTTTGTGCCATGCAGAGATTAGATGCCATTACCTCTTCTACAAATGTGTATGCCTAGTAATGTGCAATTTTGATGTCTGGTTATTTGAGGCAGAACAAAAACATCATTTCTGTATTTCCTTTGATTGTATGTATATCTGTCTTCATTCGAAATCCTTATTTTTCTTTCAGCATTTTTGTTTCTCCTTTTTGTGTATGTGTCTCAACTTCTTTGGTCTCCTGGAAGAGCAGTTGTGTACGAGAAGCTGGAGTAGTTGTTTACTTACTGTATTAAACTCTGTTCATGCTTAAAGTGGAAGGAAACTGCTTTTCCTTCTGACTGCCAGTTGCCAGGGTTTTAGTGGACTTTTTTTATTTTTTTATTTTTTAATTTTTTTTTTCCTCCTCCATGAAGAATTGTATAGTTGAAACTTCCTTGGCTTATGAAATGCTGAACTATGGATGTCTCCTTAGTTAGCCTATGGAGAGGAACCCTCCTGCTAGAATAATGCAGGGCCAAGCTATTGCTGGCTGCCCACCTGTGTGGGATTAAACAGGAGCAGGAAGTGGCATTGGGCAGTTTTCAAGTGGTCACCAGTTCAAGTTCGTTAGTTCAGAGCACCCTGGCAGCATTACTCACTGCTGCCTTTGCTTAAATGGATAGGAAGTGTGTATTTTTTCACTTCTTATCTTGATTTTTCTTTCACTGTTTCCTTGTATTTGTTAGCCTTTATTTTTCTGACATGAAATAGCAAATGTTTACCTTTCAAGCAAAATCTTTCTAAGCATTCACAATTCCAGCCAGAGAACTGATTTGCATTTTTGTTTGGAGCAAGCAGTTCCTGTTACTCCTGAAATAGGAGTGGCTTTTTTTAATAAAGATGCCGGATCTCTGCTGTGTAATTACCATAAAATGACCAGTACAGCAATTCTGTAGTGTCAACAGCTTGACAGCCAAATGCTTTCTGAACC
>NW_009694965.1:14407-35321 GCF_000703405.1 Apaloderma vittatum
CCCTAACCCAACGTGTAATACAAATGGATGTACATACTTAATCTTGCTAGCTTGGAGACTTTCTGGGAGTTCAAGGAAAATGAGCTCTGCGGAGGGTATGGTACAGGGAGCTATCAACATCTGAGTGGATATTCTGAAGATTAATTGGCTGGATTTGGGCACCTTTTGAAAGGCACCAAGACTTTATCTCCGCAGGCCTGGGCTGGTGTCAGATATTCGGTTAATACGTTTTGAGCACAGGTCATGCTGGAGTTTTCTGATGAAGTGGAGGATCAGACAGTCTCCACAATAATTGCTCCTTTTCTGCTAGCCTCAAGCACGACTATCTTCTTTAAGGCTGGGACACATCCTGTTCAAAACAGAGCGCAGTGGGTGGACTGAAAGGTGCCGTAAGCAAACAGAAGGTGTTAGAGACAGATGTTTATGAAAGGGACCTTGCCTGGAGCCAGCTCAGTGAGCCAAACCCTGCATCCTAGCAAATGTGGAGCCCAGCAGCCCAGACAGCGAGATGGGGGCTCCAGGCTACTAAATAACTCAGTTTCTGAGTTATACACAACAATCTGTTTTATTTTTGGTGATTTTCTTTAAATTTAACTTTTTTTCCTCTGGTGGTAATTTGTATTTCAGTTTTAGTTCTTCCCTGTAGGTGGGACTCTTGCTGATTTCACTGTGACACAATACTTGAAATGCGTATTTAAAAAAAAAACTAATCAAAAGTCACTGTGTGTTTATTTAGAGAGTACTCAAACATACTTTATCCTCTAATGAGATGCACTCTCATTTGTTTTCTGTCTTGGCCTATGGGTCTTCCATGTGGTCCTGCCAAAAGCATGTTTGCCCCATGATTGTATGATACATATCTTAAGAAAAACGAGATAGCAAGCTGAGGAGAGGTGCATCATGAAGAAGAGGCAGAGGTTTGTGTAATACCAGCTAAAGCAGTGAAATTAAACAGGTAAGTTTTCAATGTGGTGGCAAAGTTAACTTAGCAGGAAGGTTAAGTGTAGATATCCTTGTTGGAAAAGCACTTCAGGCTATCCCAACCACTGGCCAGATAACTGCAGCAACACACTGGGAGGTACTTTTTTATCCCTGTTCCTTTACCATCCCAATATGTGCTTCCACAGCATGGGAAGCCTGTATGGGGCTAGAGGCTGAGGCAAGGGTGTAAAAGCTTGGAAAGCGTCCTTAGTGTTTGCTGAATGGAGCAACCACACCTGGAGACTGCTGTCCGCATTCCTTTATAATCCTCTAGCTCTTGAGCCATTTGAAAGCTGTGGTTACAGCGTGTGACGAAGGCTTACGTGGATCCACTATTACTGTGTGGTTTTTGGGCAGCTGGCGGGAGCCATCTCACTGCTAAGTCTCAAGTTTCAGTAAATAAGAGGCCCCAAATATCAAACTAACCCCTCCTTCAAGAAAAATAATCGACCAAGGTTAAACTTAAAGAAGCCCAGAACCCATCATAATGCTTATACATTCTCTCAGATCTCTTTAAAACATCTGTGTCCTTATAGTGCATTACAGTTCACTTACTTGCAGGTGCCCAAGTGCTGTGTATGCGTTGCTGTAAGAGTGCCGTGAGCCCTCTGTTGCATACGTAGAAGCCAGTGTGGGTCGACATTTGGCCAACTTCTAGTTGGCTGACGTAGAGTTTCCTTAATTCAACTTGAATTTAGTGCTGTAAATTTCTGTGCTTTCTTTCAAACAGCTTTGCATATGCATGCAGCTGTCAATTAACTGCAGGGAAGTTCTTAAGGTTGATCATGTTCCCTTTTTTCTCTTTACACACATTCGAAAGCATCCTAAGCTGAAACACACTTTGCTGTCTGCATCACTGCGCCTTAAAACCCAAAGGCATCTGTATTGCAAATTCTTGAGCTACTTGAACGAGAACTGTAGTTTTCAGTCATATATTATTGCAATTGCAGAACCTCACCCTAAATCAATAAGCAGTGTATGAGCCTCTTACTCACGGGTAGTACTATCTATCATTAGTTCCTCCTGTGTGTAAACTGTGTTTGAGCCCCTGTGTGAACCTGTCCTTTGCTTTGTTTGAAAGAAAGTGCCCAGAATCAGAAAACAATGTGTTTCCTTTTTGGCCAAACTAAAAATGGTTTTGGAACTCAGTATGTGTATGTTGTACTCTTAACTCAGGGATATTTCCCAAGTATTTTGCTTGAGAATGTATCAACCAAGGCGAAGATCGGATCCAGAAATCAGTCGTTCCCAGGCTGTATCCTTTGTGGTGCCTGATGCAAATGAGGACAGGGAACCAGACTAGCCAGTGGTTCGGTTTCTGGTGTGCTTTCGGATCAGCAGAGCTTCAGGTGGTGGGAAAAAATGAATTTTCAGCAATTTCATTTGCTACAGGAAGCTGTAGTTTTGTCTCTGGAGTATAAATAATACCTTGTGTGTAGTGGATGGATTTTTAGTTTATTTTTATGAACTGTGAGTACTATTTTCATTGCTGCTTAGACAACATAGTTTTGGTGGAAATTAAAGGGATCTGTGTGCTTAGGAGTTTGGAGAAAACCCATCCTGAATAACTTAAAAACAAAAAATGGAAGAAAAACCAAGAAGCCAAACCCTTAAAAAACCATCACCTTTCTATTCACTGCTCAGTGTTACAGCTGTTACAGGAGAGCAACTACATGTTAGAGTTATTAACAAGAAGCCAAATGCCTAAAAACCTCTCACCTTTGTATTCACTACTCAGTGTTACAGCTGATACAGGAGAGCAACTACATGTTAGAGTTATTAATGACTTCTCCAGTGTCTATACTAAATATTCAGAATGTTCTGGTATTACCACATCCTGATGTTTCTTGCCAGGCTACACCAGGACTCAAGTCATTAATGTTATTGATTTCAATCTTGACAGTTAAATCTTGATGCTGAAAAGTTACTTGTCATTGCATAATCTTCAGGCTTAATTTATTTTTCATGTTTGTTTGGGATGATGGGAGATGATTATGTTTAAATCTGGTTTCAGAGTCTACAGGAGCTGAGGTGACAAGGTTGGAAAGAGGAAGAAAACGTGTTTTGAAATAATCTAGCCTGAAAAGCTATGGTTGTGTATTCTTTGAGTGCTTAGAACTAGGACTGAGTCTCGGGTAAAGGCAGGCTTGCTGATGGTGAAAACCAGCTCAAAAGGTTGGAAAGCATTTTTCTTACTGTTTCTCTAAAGTAGCATAAAACCAGGATCAGCAAAACTAAATTATGTTTGGCCTAAGTTTTGACTTCTATTTTCAGTGTCCGTTTTTCTTTTTTGGAAGGAAATAGGGAAAGCAAGTAGAAATGCAAGCAGCCTTTCTCTCCTGATTGGAACTCTAAGAACAATATGCTCAGTTCAAGCAATTGTAAACTTTTCCCTAAATTAATGAAACAAGTGACACTTATAAAAGAAGGATTAAAAAAAAAAAGAGTACTCAAAACTCCCCAAACTGTTTCATTAGATGACTGAAACTGCAAGATAATAAAAGTATATCTTAAGAATTCTCAGACCAGACAAATGTGAAATTAATTGGTACTTAATGATGAATTAACCCCCTGATTTGGAAGGAGAAACTTTTATTCAGCACTGTCAATTTAACCTCAAAATAAATCCATGCTAATGATTGAAAATTCCAAGGAAAAATGTTCAACAGCACGAATAAAGTAAAAATCATCTTTAGGTAAGTTGTACACACTTGTTTTCCTCTCTTTGAAAAACTAGGAGTATGCTTTCAAGTTCTTGTATCTGTCAGTTAAGGAACAAGAGAAAAACCCAATCTTGAGAGGAGATCACAGGATAAGAACTACTCATAACTTTTTTTAAGAAGCAGTAGGATGTTAAAATGTGCTCTTCACAAGACTACCTCACTGTTCAAGTCCCTTGTTCTGCCTGTCACCCTGTCACGCCTAGAAGAGGACTTGATGATGTGTAGAAATCTCACCTATCCCTGGCAACTGTTGTGGTGCTGTTTATCAGTCCCCTACCTGGCTCTTTTTTTCTTTTCTTAGACTCCAAGCTCTTCGAAGGAGAGAGTAGTTTTCTATCCTCTAAGATGGCCAGTTCAGTGGAGTCCCTGAGCTTCCTTATTGCCCTCTGTGGTCGCAAATGATTTATCGTAGTTTGTAAGTGTTTCCTGAAATGAAAGTAACGGTGAGGTGATGTACTGGGAAAGCAGCTACAGGAGAAATTGATAAACTCTCTCCTTCAAAAAGGTTCCATTTGGTTTGGCATATCTGTTGCTCAGAAGAACCTGTTCATGACACCTTTTGTTTAACAAGTGTTCTGCAGAAATGACAGCAAAGAATAGCCTTCGTAATCCACTTTGGGTTGTGTTTAAACGTGATATTCATGAATGAGATAACAAACGTAGTGCATGCAGGTAAGTCACACACTGGAACTTTCAGGGCTTTCTGCTTTTTGCTGTGGTGGCTTCTGGGGACATTGGTTGTTTATACCTCTGTGGGACTTAAAAGAAATCAGGCGAAAGAACACTTAGAGCTAGCTGCCCTTTCTGGCAAAGCAGACTGTATTAATAAGCTTGGCACTCTTCTTTTTCTGGGTGTATTTTATTGTTTTTACATGTGCATTTGATTACCCAGAAGACCTTTAGTTTCCTGCCCTCTCAAGGTGGAAAACGGCAACAGCTATAACCATCAGTGCAATCGGACATGCTAACAGTGACCTTGAAGGCGTTGGACTTGTTTCCTTGCCTTATTTGGGAACCGCTGGTAAAAAGCCATTCAGATAAAACAAGTTCGAAAGCGGCACCTTAATGACAACAGAGTAGTGGTCTAGGGGAAACAATGCTACAAGCTGCACTTTAAATATTTATGGTTAATGACTTAATGTTACAAATCTTTTGCAGAAGAAACAAAGACCTTTGCGTCAAGAGTTTCCATGTTGTGTATTTAATCATCGTTAGGAAGAACTTTTGTGTGTGAACAATAGCACATGATGATAGGACGGGTTGTTCATGTGGTGCGTGCTCAGCCAGGCTGGATTGTTACCGAGCGCTGTCGTACCTGGGAGGAGGAAATGCGTGGCCTTCTGCAAGTGGACGTGCTCTTGCGTCGCACCACTCTGCGGCCTGCAGGTTTTCATGGAGTAATCCCTGGCTGTTGTCTCTTTCAGTTTGTAACTGTGCTGTATCTGTGTGTACTTGAACCCATTTTTCTCTGGGCCGTTGCATGGACAACGTCTTTGCAGCTGATTAATTGCATAAAAGAGGAACTCACTCTGAACCGATGAATTCGGGGTGAGCTTTGGATTATCTCTTTCACCTAGAACCAAAAGTGCAATGAAGTTAGCTTACTTTGAGAGACTGAATTAAACAACAGCACCTGAAAGTGTCAAAACTGAATTAGTCATTTTTAAAATTACTGCAAGTGGGCCCTGAAAAATATTTTTCAATTGGTCACTGCTCCGTGCTTGCTTGTTCCCCTTGCAGGAGTGACAGAGCAGGAGGAAAAGAGGAAAAAAAAGTGAGTTTAGAAGATGAGAAAATAAAATTAGCACCATCATTTCTTCCTGGAGTCATGACTGAGACAGGCTTCAGATTCCCACAGCTTTTTGGAAAATGCCCCAAACCTCTTGGGTAGGATTTGGTCACAGTGTATGGTGGAGCACACCAAGACACGTCACAGGCAGTCCCTGGAAGCCTCCATGTAAGACCTTTTGGTAACTTCTGCTGCTAAAGGAGCACGTGTTTGAACATTTGTGATCTGACAGCATACCAGGGTGATCTCCTCTGGAAGAGTAACTAGTAGTTAAGAAATTCTTCATACAACTCTTTTACCCCTGCATGCTATGTGAGAAATCTTTCCCATTTAAAGTTGTGGCACCTGGGGAGACCTTACTGGTTAAAGCCCATTATGATGACTATGGTTTTTTTTTTTTGGTCTGAAGGGAGATTTAATTCTTAAATGTGCTATTTTTGTTACTTCCCTCCCCCTTCCCCCTCTTAAAGTTCAGTGTAGCAGGTATGGCTTGTCATCAAAAAATGATGCCTTTCTTGAGGAAAAACATCAAGCTGTTTCCTTCAGAATTAATGCGTATCTTTCCTTTTCTGGTCCCTCTGAGAACTGACAAATACTGTCTCACACAGGAAGAACAGGTGAGTGACTGTCACTTCCTGCTTTGTTTGAGTTGGGTTTATGGACAAAAGTAAAAGCACCCATGGCTTTATTCTTATTCTATATGTAACGGATTTATTCATGCAAGGATTTCTCTCCTGGTGGATACAAGTGTCACTCTTTCAACTTCCAAAACCTGTGAAAAAAGCTCATTGATAATGCTCTAGCAGCATTATCAATCCTGCGCGATGAATCCTCTGCATCTTTCTTACCATAAAAGTTGGAAGCTGCAGAATGCCAGCAGGCTTGCTCCAGGCAGACGTCTTCCTGATTGCGTGCTGGCTGGTAAGTTACTCGTAGCATTCCTCCAAACCTCTGGTTTGAAGGGAGTAGCAGTTGCAACTTTCTCCCTGATTTTTGGATTTCTGTTGTTCACAGTATCACCCCAGAGACAGGAAACAACAGGATGTCATCCTTTTGGCAATAAGTAGATTAAGTGCGACTGGTTGGAGAAGGGTGAGGAAGGGGCTGTGTCTGTCTTAGCGTGGAAAATTTTTACCTCTCGCTTAAGCCTTCCTCTGAACTATATCGAACCAGAGAAGGATGTTTGAGTCTATTCTGGGTCAAAGCCCAGAAAAAGGAAACTTGTGAATCTTTTTTTGCTCGGATTTCTTTCGAAAGTATGCCGTGAACTTTATATCCTGAAGAGTCAATTTCCAGATGGTTTCAGGCAGATGAATCTTGTGATGCAAGGGATTTCCTTTTTCCTGATTGCTCCATTGTTGGCTTCTTGCCCTTGTGTCTGTGGCTCAGTGGATGCAGCTTTTGAGGGTGAACTTCCAGTAGAGTCGAATGAGAGGGCTTACAGTTTGTGGCAGCCTTAGCTACAGCAGGACACTGAAAATAGCGACGTAGGCTGTGACCTCTTTTGCTCTAGCTTGTTGCATAGAAAAACGTCTTTCTGAATTTTCTTTGGCTCTTCTGAAGATGGTGCAACATTTGGCTTTCTCCAGTTGTCAAGGGACTCTTTAGCCACCTCTCTTACCCTCAGAGTCACAAATCACAGTGGCACAGTCCATCTCTCTCAGCACCCTCAGATGTAGTATGTCTGCTCCTGTGGCCTTGTACAGGGAGTGTTCTCTCAAGTCTTCCCTTACTCCATCCTGATTTCTTCCTGGTAGTTTATCTCCTCCTTGAAGCTTGCATCTAAGCAGAGAGGTCAGGGAGACCTTGCTGGTGGAGACTGAGACAGAGAGGGCATTGAGTGCCTTAACCTTATCTGTCTCTGCGGCCACTGGATCACCCACGCCAGTCAGCAATGAGGCTGCATTCCCCTTGTTTAGTCTTTTACTACTAATGTAGCAGTAGCAGCATTTCTGGATGCCCTTGACGTTGCATCCAAGTGTCAACTCCAGCCGAGCTTCTGGGAGCCTGTGGCACACCTCGTATGCACAAACTGTCTCCTGTCCAAGCAGTAACTGGGCCTGACCCTGTTTAGTTTCTGAGATGGGTGATAATATCAAGTGTGTTCAGGGTGATGTAACAATAGACCACAAGAGATAAAACTTGAAGAACAATCTGCAATTTCAGAGAGTAAGATAGTCCCTCAGCTTCTAAAGGAAATGCGATATAAAATATGTGTGTGCCTGCAGACGGGTGTGCCGTGGTTTCCCTTTCAGGCTCTGCGCAGTTCCCACAGCCAAGCTATCCTTCACCTTTTAAGAGTAGAGGTCTATACCTGACAAAAGATAAATTTTGAGTTGGGACACTGACCTGTAAGCACTGGCTCACAGAACCGAGAAATTGACTTTAACATAATTTCAATTGTGATTTTAGAAGTGTACAGTAATTTCCTATAAATCTTAATCTGCGATGGAACAAAGGGTGCAGCTAAAGTCTTTAATCCTACTTTTCTTCTGTGCTTAAACACACAAAGAATCTAAGCCTTAAGCTTCATTCTAAGTGAAGATCACAGAATCATAGAATGGCCGAGGCTGGAAGGGGCCTTAGAGATCGTTTAATCCAACCTTCCTGTCATGGGCAGGGATGGTGGCTAATTATTCTGTATTGGTATTGCTTGATGTAACAACTTAGAATGCTGTGTTATCATACGCTGCAATGGTTGTGAGTCAGCCACTCTCTAGTGTGCAAATACCAGCAAATCTGTATTATTTGTATTTGCTTTTGGATTAGAGATGGCTTTATTGCTGACTCAGGTAAAATACCTGAAGTGAAGCCCTACCAAGCGAAGGCAGGAGGCTGCTCTCTCCGGCTGCTGGTTTCTTTGGTGCGAAGAGCTGGCCCAGCCGCCCGTGGGAATGTAGCTGTGTGGAACTCGCTGGTGGAAGCCCGGTCCTTGGGGATCTGTCTTCAGTTTTACATTAGACTTGCTGTGTGACCTTCAACAAGTCACTTAATCTTCACTTCTCTTTCCTGGCAGATGAGGACAATAATTGCTCCGTAAGTCACTGCAGTGGAAGTTTGCATCCACGTAGGAAATAGCTAGCATCCTTGTTTCTTTTTTCTTTTTCCTTTTTTAAATTTTTTTTTTGCCACCCCTCAGTGTTAACCTGACCAAAGAACGCTCTGAGCTGCAAACTTGCAATATATGCTATGCAGTATGGTTTTGGTAAAGGTCAGTCTGTAAGAGCAAGGAGAGATCAGGAAGTATATTGGGATAGAAGTTACGCAGAACTTCAATTTCTTAGTTTGCAGCACATTTCTGAAGCATCAGACCTTCATGCATGACCGGTTGATAGCTGGTAAATAAGGTAGTGGAATTTTTAGGAAAAAGTAGAGTGAGAAAACGAGGTACTACTGAATTTCTTTAAAATGTTAAGTAGGAAATGGGAGGAATGGGAGATCACTGAATGTAAATTAATTCACATAGAACTAGACCTGTCTGGTCACAGTGTATGTTGCAAAGCCTGGAAAAGATGGCCATCCTTAATTTATGTTAATTGTTATGAATTTATGTTAGTCGTTATGCATTGCTTCCTAAGTGTCTTAAACAGGCTTTGACACAACTAACCTTGAAAGTGTGTGAGTAATGCCTTTTAATGAAATACAGGCAGTACCCCCCTTCTGACCCATCGTTACTGGAAAATCTCTGCCTAAAATACTTGCTACAATGATTTGAAATTTTTTAATTACAACGGAGGAAGCTTTTGAGAAGCTGTGCAGTGCTGTGACCGTGTGATTTTTATGACATTGAAATGGTATTTAATGGCTTATGAAGGGCAGGATCAGGATACCCATTGAACACATTTCAGCATAAAAGCTTTTCTCTTAGAACAAAACTCACTATAGTTAATTCTTATTTTTCTCTGAAATGTAATAATTTCATTTTTATGGAAACAAGGGAAAAGGCTTTTTTCTTACATTTAATGGCTTGTCTTTTCTTGCTGAAGTCAGAAAGAGGGGAAAAAAATAGAATCAGTGTGCTTAGAAAATTTAATTTTAAAAAAGTAAATGTCCATTCAGTGATCACAACTTCTGGCCAGGTATATTAATGTATATACTAAAAATATAAACACGTACATAAAATAAATTTTTCCCTCATTTTAACAAGGCAAGGATGCCTTCTCCGATATATGTGTGGGTGCCGGCAGAGGAAAGGGGAGTTGGTAGCTGCTGCTCTGGGGCCATCTGCTGGAGTCTGCCCTCAGAGCCTCCCTTCTCTCACGCCTGAGAGACTCCAGGACAAACTTCATGTCTTCATTTGTTTCTTCAAGGAACTTTTTTCCTCCCCTCAACACTTAGGAATGCTCAACTTCCGAAGCTTTGCATCCCCATCTCTTAATCGTGATAGGGAACAGCAACAATTTATCTGAGAATTTAGCTTTATATAAAGGAGGCAGTGTCAAAAACAATTAATCTTTTGAACAGGTGATTTTTATCAGTTTAAAAAGGAACCTGTTTCTGGAAGTCTTCTTTACTGTGTTTATTATTTTAACTTAGGCTTAAATGGCTGCGGGGAATGAGAAAAGTGTCTCTGTGCCAAGTGGAGGAAGGGACAAAAACTTTATAGTTCACTTTTAAAAGTTCAGGGATTGTTGTTTCAGATAAAGAAACTTCTCACTGCTCAGCGGATTTTTTTGAGGGGAGAGTTAAAATCTGTTGCCGAGGGATTCCATGACTTCACTGCTCAAATACAAATACCTTATCTGCTGATGTGCCCCTCCACCCCCCTTATTTCTTTACCTGCAATGCTGGGTTTTTCGGAGCTCAGATGGAGGCCTGGAACAAGAATTTTACCGAAAAGAGTGTATTTTTTATTATAAAACAGTTCTCCCATAAATCTATGTCAGAGATGGACAATATGAAACTGCCTCCTCCTTCCCAATTGAGCAGTCGCATCAGCAGAATTTGTTAGGGTATCTCACAGCAGCATGGCTTTCTGTTTTGGCATTTGGTGAGTAGTGACAAACTGTATATAAAAGGAAATCTGGAAGCGTCAAGTTCGTAAATTAGTTGTACTTAGGTTCTTTTTTTTTTTGACACAAGTTGTAATAATTCTCTTTTTAAAAGAAATTATTTTATGGGGAAGACACCTTGGGCATAGGAACTTACTGATTTATTTGCTTATGTTTTTAATGGTTTTGGCCCTTTGAGCAGCAGATAGTCAAAATCCGTGTTGCCATCTGTTGTATTTATGTAAGAAATATTAAGAAATATATGAACAATATCTAAGAAACATACAGGCCAGTATTCTGGCATTCAGCGTTGCTTCACATGGTAGGTGCATGCGAATGGCTTAGAGTGGGAATCTGCCTGGGCAATTGCTTGGAAAAGAAAAAAGAGTACATAGACTAAGAAAGCTCCCTTCCACTTTTTTTTTTTTTTAATTAAGCATATCCTGTCAGCTGGAGGATAAATTAATTCTGCTCCATCAGATTATGAAACCAATGCTGTGTGCTACGCACATGAGAGATACTTTGTTATTTTCCCAAATCTGCTGCCAAAGACTTTCCAGCAGAACAATGCTTTTGTTTGTACTGACGAAGGTGAAAGCGCGTAGAAAATCCTCTCCAAAGGCACAGGTGCCGTTTCCATAATGTCTCTAATCAAACCACGTCCTTCATGAGCTGTGCTGCTCAGCGTTGCTGATGCTCCTCAGCCCGCTGCAGCTTTTGAAGGGCTTTGTGTCGTTAAAAACAATATTCAATGTTGTACCTTGGGTTTTGACATTGACAAGCAGACAGAGCAACCCCTCTGTCTCCAGTTGGTTCTGTGGAATTCAAGGGAACACAGCTGCCGTTTGAAAAAGGAAGGCCAACTGGTTTTGTCCTTTGTAATTTTTTTTTCCTTTGTCTTCTGATTTGCAAGGTGTGACTAGTATGTCCTGAAGAATCCTGATTTTTACCTCTTTTTAGTTATTGTAAAAGTAAGGATCCCGCATCTTCTGCTTAACAAACTTTGTAGTTTAATTAAATTCACTAGAGATTGAGTGGTCAAAAGGGATTAAGATCTGTAACTGGAACACGTTCAGTGCTTTTAAGTTGAGAATCTGTTCAGAAGAATCATAGCTGACGTCCTGCATGACGAACATACGTGGAAACCTGAACGGAAGAATTTTATGGATTAAGAAGTGTAATGGTTTAATTATGATGTGCTTCCAGACATGCCTTCAAAAATATTACACAACTTCTACTAGCTTTCATCATAACCATACAAAGCAAAAAGCAAAAAGTCCAGTGTTGTTGATGGGTGAATCTGTGGTACTGGGTTTCTCTCTCCAGCTTTCATCTCTGCTTTTTCCCCTCAGTGAATTGCCACCAGAATCTATAGGACATGGTTCTAAACAGTGAATTCTTGTGACTGAAATCTAAACAGGTAGAATCAAGACACCAGGAAGCGAATGGCTACCAGAGAGGATCTTACTGAGTGTTGTGACTGACAGCTGGTTATGCACATGGATGTCCATGTTCTGCAGGGTCATGTATGTGGGTGAGCTTGACCCTGTGGTTTTCTTAGGCTTTCGGATGCTTCCAGCAATATTGTTTAAAATGTCTGGTAGTATAGGGCCAAGAATAGTATCTTAAAGCATCATTTTGCCATGAGATCATGTGTTACTCAAATGGATGTTCTTAATATGTCGGCAGATGATACCAATACATTTCACTGACACTTTCTAAACATATGCTGCACCTTAATCTCAAAAGCACTGAACTTGGACAGAAGAATATGTTTTTATTTCAGGGTAATTTAGCCATGAAATGGTGACATCGCAGAGAGAGCTCTTCATGGTCTGTCTCCCTTGGACTTAGCTTTATGCATTACAAATCTATGTTTATGATTATTAATGCAGAGGACCACGGATAAAACTAAGTACACACTTAAGCGATATTGGCACTACAAAAAGAAATATACAGGGCTTGAAATGTAGGGTGTAATGCCCTAATACTTCTGGTACTTATAAAGCTTCAATGAGTTGGAATTCGTTTTGAATCCTAGATTTGAGTAATTTAATGGTTTTGACATGTTAATGTTGAAGATGTTCACACTTCAGGAGAAAGGAGCACAAGAAGGCATTTGGGGGGATCAGGTGAAGGGTGTAGGCCAGAGTTGCTCAGGTCTGGTGTCACTTTTGTGATGTTTGGAATAAATCAAACTAAGCATCTATCCAGGTATAATTACTCCCTCTCCATCATATTTGTCTACATGCGGCATTTTAGTAAATAGGAAGGGGGGAAAAAAGGATAATACGTACAGCTCCTGAAAATGCTCTGTCAGATGAAACTATCAATATAGTGTCTGGCCAGCCCAAACAAGAGAAGCTGTTAGGAGTAAGTAGTGTTACTTGTTTAAAGTAATATTGTGTATTTAAGAAAAGTAATTTCAAGTTTATTTGGGGGGGGAAGTACAGTATTTTATTTAGAAAGATTAATTTAGGTTTAATAACAGCAGAGCAAAAGTCTAGGCTTGCCAGTTTTTCGGAAGCTGGTTTTTACAAAGTTTAAGAGAGCTTTTAGTATTTTTCTTTTAATATTTGGATACTAAATTACTTTAAACTCTGCTGCCTTGAATCTGCTGTTATAGGAGAAGTGGCATAGTGATACAGTGAGCCCTCAGACCGACTGTATAAAGCTCCACCTAGAAAACAATTTTTACTGATATTGTGACACTCGGGAGAGGTATGTCCCCTCTCATAAAATGAAAACTTACTCAGAGTTGGCCAATGAAAAGGAAGGTCCTCTGCAGCAAGAACAAACCGTGTGTGATTGAGGTAATGTCCAAAGCTTCTGTTTTTTTGCCTAAATCTGCCTATTGCACAAGGCTGCAGCACGCTGTAAGGGTATTTTAGCCTCAAGTCCTTTGAGGGATGTTACCTGTTCTCTTGCTGTGGTGCCTGGGTCACCAAATGACTTTTTTGAGTTTTGCTTTAAGTGATGGGATGTTACAGGACTTGGGCAAACCTCAACGTGGAATCGAGAGAATGAGGACAGCACACAGGACTCTACTGGTTTCCTAATGGTGTTTTAGAGTGACAAAAAAATGAAGTTGAGTTATTTGAAGGCAAATAAGCTGTGAACATGTGCTTTGAAGTGTTTCATCAAACCACGAGAGAAAAATCTTTTGCAGTTTTACAGTATATTCACTGTACTTTCCTGGTCTTCAAGAACACTAATAGCATATTCTTCTCTCTTGCTAAGCCTGAGGTGCACATGAAAAGAACTGCAAAAATTCTTTGAACTTGGAGTATTGGGTGACGTTCCTTCCCCATTGCGCGTGTGCATTTACTCCTGCCGTGGCTGTCATTGCTGTTTTGAGGTTTCACGTTAATGATCAGGCAGGTCGCAAGCTCATCGTGAACCATCTGAGGAGCCCTGATGAAGCTTTGGCTGTCCAGTGGTTCACATCTCTTGGGGCGTGCACTTGTTTTAAATGGAGCATAGATTTTTTTCCAGTTTCTTACACAGTACCTGTCATCTTTTTCCTGTTCAGCCATGCCAATTCTCAAAGGAACCAATACCTCGGTGCAGGATGCAATAACATTGCTTTTTCGAAGCAGTTAACCTTTCCTCTTGAAGCATCTTGACGTCTGGTTTGCATTTCTACTGCAATCATACCCTTTGCCAAGACCTTAAAGGCCTTTCCTGCAATAATTCTGGTGCTGTATCCTAAATGACTTTTGATTCATTGTGTGCTTTGTGCTTTGGTACACTGCCCGTTATTTAAATGATTTTTACAGACTCTGATCTCCCAGAAAAGCCCTGGAAGTGTGATAGAAGCCTTGCTTATTTAGCTGTGTAGCTAACCTGCTTTCCTTAGTATCAGACTACCCTGTTTTTTACGTGATCACTCATGTACAATAAAGCTGCTTTCTCACCCAGGACCCACAGGACAGTATTTCTTTGACAAAGAGTCAAGGAGCTGGTTAAAAATTATGCCACTGTTTCCTTCAGGAAGTACCATCTATACTCTGCCTTGGAGCTGGAACAAATATGAATTAACAGGAAGCTCCATCTGATAGACCGAAGCGAACACAAACAGAGCCTTCGCACTTGGTCTGGTGGAGGTTTTTTGGTGGCAAGTGACAGCTGAGAGCAGCGATCCGTCCTGTGTAGGACGTAAGAGGGAGGAAGAGGGGGTTGTGCAGGAGTGCTGTAGCCAGTTCCTGGAGGCACTCGTGCTTCTCTGCATGAATGCAAGGCTGCTTCCCCCGCTGCTGAGCCTCCTCATGCCGCAGAGAGGCTGGAAAATGGGAAGGGGCTGTACCTCTCCTTCCTTCCCCTGCTCCTCAACAACAAAGCAGAAAAAGAGACGACAAATCGTTAGAGGAAAACAATACAAAGAGCCTGCATGACCCAAAATTTAAACCTCCACATTTTTCTTTTGTTATCAGGACTAAGGGTTGTTTGGATTTTTTTTTTAACTTATTTCATCTTCAGCTATGGTTTGTGTAGGTTGCTGGTCTCTTCTAACTCCTTGCTATAGTGATTTTGATTGTTATCTTTTAATTTTGCCCTATTTAATAGATCTCAACGCAAATGAAAATGTGTCTGTTTTCAGAAGTTAAATAAGCAAGTTAGCTGAACTGGTCAGGCAGCACAGCTAATGCAGTTATTAGGCAATTTTCATTCAAGGATTAGAGTGTTCACAGCTGTACTGTGGAAGAAAAACACATGTTAACACATAAAAATGTCGAAGTTGGCCAAAGATGAATTGAAGTGCAGGGATGCTTCATTCTAATCATGCACTTTCACAAGACAATTTACTTAAAAACAGACACTTTAAAAAAAAATATGGAGGACTTCTGTTGTCCAGCAGTTTCAGAATTGAATACTCATTTAGTCTTCTATTAGTAGACTGGCACGGTGCTCTGGTAGTTTGTAGTCGTGGCAGAATTAGTGTCTTTCCTGTGTTCAGTTCAGAATTGCTGAAGAATTCAGTGTCAGACCTATGCATACAGGATTCTTACATGCGTGAATTTCATTACGGATGAAAGTTTTCTCCTTATGGTGAAAACCTGTTTCTTTTTTAAAAATAAAACTCTGTGTGAGTTTCTTGGTTTTAAAAGCACCAGCTGGAATTTGTACTTGACACTATACATTGATGATGATCCCATAAAATAAATTCCCATCCTGTATTAGCTCCCTGGAGATGCTATTATTGATCTAGAGTCCTTCCCCTCTCTCTTACTGTCAACTGTCCTCTGTTTGACAAATCCTACCTGCTGCTCTTCTACCTTTTTATTAGAATATTTTTCCTCAAGCAGTCCCCAAATGCCTTGGAAGAACAAGCTGTGGTTGCCCTGGCTGCAGTAAGAAATTCCTTTGCTATGGATGAGTACGAGAGGTTACCTAGCTGTATCGTAGAAATGACTGGGCAGTGCTGCATGAGGGGCTTAGGGGTTTATGTTGACCTGTAGCTGGGTTTTTCATTAGGCTTTTCCTAATGAAAATGAAGTAAGGAGTGACTTCTCTGGCCTGGAGTGGGACAAACTGTATGATCCAGTGAAAGAGTGATGCCCTGTCTTCAGTGTATCCTACCTGAAGTCGTCTATCTAAATCCTCAGTGCAGTAACTTCTTCCTAGCCTGGAAGGCTGCATGAAAATGTCCTTTTATGCTACTGTTGACCTTTGTGTTTGCTGTCTGAAAAGTATTGTCAGTATGCGTAAGCCATGGAGATGAAAGATGAAATAATGATGCTGTCATATGTTTTAATGAACTAACACCAACTGGATGTGTGGCAGCGTTGTAGTTTGCAAATTATGATGATCAAGATAAGAATGTGCCCATATTTAATCTGCACACTAGTGTCAGTTGTTCTCAATGTCATCCTTCCAGTTCTCCTAAAGCTGTATGCTCGGCAGATGTTAAATGTGGCTTGTATTGCTTTATTTACTTATGAAACTATCACAGTTAAAAGCTAAGTGACAAAAAAATATTAATATTTGTTCTGTAAAAACCAACCAAACAAAACCCCAAACAAAAAACATCCCCAAGTGACGGGAGGAGGGAGTGTTGCACGGTTGGTGATTGATCATACCTGTGACTGAACAAAGCTGTACATTCAAAGAAATACTTGGTTTATATAAATTGAGCTGAACTTAGCATTTCTCTTTTCATCTATTAAACTTTTAAGTTTCACCTTAATTTAGGGCCTGATGCCAGCCTTTTCCAGGTTCATGGAAAGACTCCCAGTGAGAGTATGTAAGAAACACTGCAAGAAGGAATAAAAACTACCCACATTTTAATACTGATTTGAATGTTGATGGCTGCATGTGCATGGGACTACATTAATCTGGTGGAGTAAGTACTTCCAGCTTGTCTCGTGTACCTTTTTTTTTTTTTAATGTCCCCAGTCATATCACTGGATATATTTTATAAACCTTTGTCAGTTCTCCTACCTGTGACATTTACTAAATGAGCATTCTTATCTCTCAGTAAGTGGTTAATTGTTCCTTTGATCATTCCACACATTGTTTCAAGCCACAAAAAAGACAAGCTAATGTTCTGAAACCAGAGTTAAACACAGAAAAAAGGGCCAGGCCCAAGGCTGGAGTCTGTGGAGTACTGATAGCTAACCTGTAATCTGTCAAGTTTCTGCAGCTGCCACTTAGGTCAGTGAGAAGGTTCCAAGCCTAGATCTGTTCTGAAAGACAAAATACACCTTGAAACAGTCACAAACCATAAAACTCACCTTTATCTCATAATATATTCCCTATATATTTCTTATGTATAGATAAATGTAGCACATATACTAGCTGGTCATGTTTACCTGTCAGCTCTATGATTCTTTCCTGGAAATGCTCTGACTTTTCAAACCTGTTTCAGACCAAAAAGTATCTAAATCATCTGGCTGACTTGATGGAGCAAGCCAGGTTTCATTATTCACTGTATGTTTGCCCACATACACACATCTGTGCATGCATTGTCTCATCCAGCTTTATGGACAGCAGTGTCTGTGCATGTTCTTCTCTCTTTCCTGGGTGGTAGAGCACAGACACGCAGCCCAGGGCTCTGTAACTGTACGTGTGCGAGCTCAAAGGGTTGTTGGAGGCTGATGTTGTCTCACCGAGCTAGTTCTGCTCCTGGGTAGGACTCCACCAGGTATGCAGTGCCTGTAAAAACTGAGAGGAGAAGACAACCAGAGACGCTGGCTTCTGGTAAAACGGTGCTGGCTGAGAGGAGACAGGCTGCCTTGTAGTAATCTGCTGAAAATGAAGAGTCTGTGACAGAAAACGTCTGCTCCTTTCTGAGTGGTGGTGTGCAGGCTGCTTTAATAGCGGTTTCATGGTTTCACATCCGGAAGGACAGAGGTGATCAGTCGCACACAAAATTCTTGGCGTTAAAAGAAACACAGCACTGATAGATGTGAGTTAACCACAAAGTTAAGTATTTATGAGGACATCTACTGATGCATTATCTGATTTATCTCCATGCCGCAGATGCTGCTCTGTAACCTGGGACAGGCAACGTGAAAGCCTTCACACGCTATCGCCCCATCTCTAATGCTTGCTTGGCCCTACAATCTGAGAGTTAGATCAGAACTGACAAAAGCTTGAACTCTGCTTCCTCTCTTGAAGATGGTCACATTTATGCATACAGGGTAGATGAGCAATGGGTTTCAAGAGATAAAAGGCTGGTGGTTCCCAAGAGATTAAGTCTTTTCTGACTGCTATATTTAAAGAAATTTCAATGTTCTGCTGTCTGCCTGTCCTGTAGAGGAAAAAGGTGTTGCACTGGACTTGTTAGGGCAGATACAATGGTGAATATTTGTTCTCTACCCCATGTACAACCAGTGGAATCAGCACGGGCCTCTGCTTCACGGTTAAAACATCCACCTGCCTCAGAGCTTGAAGGCCCTGAGTGATATTATATGGGAGACAAGGTATCTTTCATTTTTTACTGTGAGACACAGAAGCAAGGCAGATAAAGTAACATGTGTTTCCACTTGTTACAGTAAAGCAGCTTGGCTGCAACACAGTGAAGGGTAAATGACTTCTGTGAAGTCTAATAAGCATTACGTCTACTAGGAATTCATCTAATGGTTCTTACTGTAAAGTTGGTTTCAATTTGTCTGATATTCATTGAATGAACAGTTTACATGCTTAGCATCTGTATCAAGGTGAATAATTTTTGGGAAAAGCATAGTAATAGTGATCACAGTAAAATGATAGTAAGAGCAGTAAGGTTATTCTGGACATGTGAAAATAGTAACATTTGCTTTTTAAAAATACACCAGTTTGGGGGCTTCGACATTTTTATTTTCTATAGTCAGGGTTGTACCTTTGGGATAATGTGTATTTGTGAGTATGAAGGTCTTGGAAAGAGAACAACAATAAATTTCAAGACTGTTTCTGGGATGAAAAAAATTGAACAAAATTAGTGGGACTGGAATGGATCCATGTGCATGAAATCCCATAAAAGGTAGGTAGTGCGTACGATGCGCGGCACTTTTATGTCAGCCTCTAATAGTACAAGTAAAAAGATTTGGCAAACGATTTCCTCAAGTGTATCTCCCTGTCCCTTAGGCACACAAGCTTTCACCTTTAACCCTCATTTGGTTCTCTTCAGTTGTTGTTGTTCAGGTAGTGCAGAAATGGGATAATCTTTGCTTTGGTGCCCTCTCGTGGTGTCGTGTGCTTTTTTTATTCCGTTAACTTTGTCACTTGCTAATTTAATTTTTATACCTAATTACATCCAAACTTCTTCACCATTGTGTAATGTGTCTGTAATACCATTTGTCTGTGTGTGCATTGGGCTTGCCCATGCTGTATTTTGAAGCGATCGTTGGGCAGTCTGGCCTATAAAGTCAACTTTAGCACTTTCTTGTCTTCTTGAGCGCTTGACCTTTCAAAAGATTTGCCCAATGAGGTTCTAACTTAGGAGAGAAAAAAGGTGAAAGTTCCAGGTCGCTTCAGCTGAGCTATGCCTGTTTGCAGTCGCTGATGTCCTGATTTTATGTGTCTCCTCCTAAGGTTTATTCATTATGTCAATTCTTCGTTGTTGTTTTTCTGAGGAATAAAAGCTGGTCAACTGTTTTGGAGGTCTGTAATGGGGGGCATGATTTAGTTACTGGATTTTGCAGCAAGATTCTGTCCGGTGCAGAGGATTGATATTGCTTCTCTCAACAGAACTGTGAAAAAGATTGTTTAATAAGTGAATGTTTTCAGGGGAATTCAGGGAACAAACGCTTATATCCCCAGTCTCTCTCTGGTAGTTGCTTTGAAATTTTATTTTATTTAAAAATTGAATCAGTCCTAGGTTGTGTTTCACGTACTAAATGTCAGATTTTATTTATCTGGGACCTTTTGGGGCTCAATTGTTAAAGACACTGTGGGCAGAGCTTGTTATAAGTCTGGTTTAGCTGAGATTTCTCTTAGAATTTGCAACAGCAAAAGGCAACTATTTGAAACGTGTTGGGGATGGGTGGGTGGGTTGTTGTGTGATGACGATTCAGCCACGGTAGCTTTTTCAATGGGGAAAAAAGAAGGAATGCTGTTTTCCTGAGGGGTTAGGAGGCAGCAAGGCTTACAGGTAGGCTAAAGCTAGTGTTATTGTGTGGTTTCATTTGATCATGTTTAACCTAAAAACTCACTGTCTGAAGAGAAATAAACTGTCCAGCACGAAGCAGGATTGCTCAAAAGTTACCAGCTGAGTTTTCAGGTAATCTAATACCAATGACGTTTCCGCGTGCACAGAGAATTTGTAACGGCGTAATTATCTGTCTGCCCTCCCTTTAGGTTCCTACTAGACTGTGTTACATTATTTTTATTTTTTTATTTACAGCTTCCTTATTGTGCTGATATGCCTTATCTTCAGCGTGCTTTCTACGATTGAACAGTATGCAGCTCTTGCCACAGGGACCTTGTTTTGGATGGTATGTATGCGGACCCTAACGTGATTGATGCATGTTTGTCCTTCGTGTGCAAATTCCGATCTCCTGAGCTAATACCGTGTCAAGCAGAATGTTCTTTGTGGTTTAACTGACCAGAGGCTTTTCTGCTTTTCCCTAATGAGTCTGGAAAGCCACAGAAATGCCAAAATCATGGTAGCACAAAACCTAAGTCATACCCTGGATGGCCCGTACTGAGGGCATCTGTGTGGTGTCTGGTTAAGCTGAATTGTTCGTATTGCTTGGGTTAATCCAATTCTCAGCCGTACTGAAGGCCAGACACCTGACAATGCGGACGAAAAAGAAATAAAATTAGTTCTTGTAGCAGTGCAGCAGTAATATCATCATTATGTGTGGTATCATTAACATGAGAAAATTCACTTAAATCCCATATAAATCATAAAAAACATTGCCAGTTTATCTATTCAATATGCTAAGGCTTGATACCGAACAAAAATACTGTAAGAATCAGAATATAGTATATTAAATCTAGTGTCA
>NW_009694965.1:35352-36731 GCF_000703405.1 Apaloderma vittatum
CACTCTTTCTATCCTAAGGTATCTTCATGCTTGTAAGATATTTGAACTTCTCGGTGTAACATTACAATCGGCAGCTAAGCCAGTCTGCACGTGTTATTTCTGCTTTGTGATTTTCTTGTTGTACAGACCTATGTTTGGCTGTTTGTTTTTTAATCCCAAACTAGTAGTTACGGATACTTTTGCCAATTTCTGTAGTGAATTGCGCTTGTGGTAATGTCTCACTCTTCTCTGCAGTACCTCATAGTATGGGGTGGAGTTTGAGGTTTGTAAGACCTCAAGTCATTCCACGAGACTTGAGTTATACTGCCTGAGTATATCTGTGAGATTAAAATCTGTGAGATTAAAATAATAAAGTAAAATTTAGAGGCCGTTATTTCCTCCCTGTAGCCAAAGCCTTTTGCTGTGGCCATGCGAAAGATCTGAGCGCTTAACGCCAGCTTGAGCAGAGTCTTTTTGAAACCAGAGAGACCAGTCACATTAAAAATTACAGATGGAAGCCGAGTGTGCCCTTTTTTATGAAGAGTTTCATACTTCAATACTACAGTCATACAAGTTGTTAAAATTATAAAAAAGAGCTACAGAGCTTGTTGAGATTCTACGTATGTATTATTTCCTTTTTATTCCGTGTCTTAAAACATCAGTCCCACTAGCAGAGGGGGAAATAGAAGATGTTATCAGTAATTTTAAAGCATTTTAAAAGGCTTCTGTTTGTCATAACAATTAAGAAAAAAGCGAGTTTAACACTGGAAGAATAAACAAGGCCAAGTTGAGGAGCGTTCCAAGTGGTGTTCCAGTTTGAGACAAAAAGCCTACAATTAGCTGTTGAATCTTTCTCTGCTTGTCACCACACTTCACAAGGCAAAGAGCCTTGCTGAAAGCTATACCTAAATGCAGTTGTAATGGGAGATTAGGGGAGAATTGGCCTTTTGTTAGCTTCCAGCAAGCGGTGAAAACTTGTTTAAATTTGCATGTGTTTATTTTGCCGGTTTTTCACTAGGTGGTGCTGTCGGAGGGGCTTGACTCCAGGGACTCGCTGGCTCTTGCCCAGCGGCAGGCGGGGGGCGCCCGAGCCAAGGCTCGGGGAGGATCTTCCCTCTCAAGGGTCCAAGTTCTCTTGGCCCAGTTAAGAGAGTGATGCGGGAGAGCTTTTGCCGTGACTCATAAGGAGAAACGTGGTAGAGCTATGTAAAAATTGATTTGGAGGCTACGATGTTTAAACTGTGGAAAAAAGTAATTCCGAGATGTATGTTCCCAGAGAGGCCGTATTTTTCTTTTATTTTCATAAGCAAGGGGTTTATGGTGCCAGAACACAGCAGAATGCTGTTATCTCAGCGTGATCTAACAAAATCCAAGTGCCTGATCCAAGGGGATTAAATATT
>NW_009694965.1:36764-60775 GCF_000703405.1 Apaloderma vittatum
AGCTATTTTCTGGTAGGAATCCCATTTCACTATTGATTCAAAAAAAAAAAAAAAAAGAAGAAAAGAGTGTGTTTATATGATGAAAGTATAAGCTCTTTCCAGCTTTCCATTTTCTGAGTTCCTTTTCTACTTTAGCATACTTCTTACTGAAGAGATTAAACAATTCTTTAAACATCAAAAACACTGTCAGTTAAAATAAAAGATAATAGTTTGGGATGGTTAACATTTATTTTTTCGGCATTGAAATTATTCCTACACTTAAGTTGTATAGAGTCTAGACCTGCAAGAAATCTAGTTTTTCTTTCTTTTTTAATTAAAAATAGGATCTTTTGTTTTCAGTAAAAGCCTTGGGTTTCATTTGCTGGAGTGTTTTGTGGGTCTTGTGAGAAAAACACCTACAGCTTTTGATTCTAAAGATGGTCTAGACAGAGGACAAATGGTTCAAATAGTTCCAAGTGGTTCTAGCAAATTTTTTTTTTATAGTCTTCCTTGGTTAGCAAGGCCAAGATAGACTTAAGCTCTAGACACTGGTGCATTTCCAACCTTTTGAAAAATTAAATGGGGTTAATGTTTGTGAAGGATGCCTGGTGATAGCTCTGTGGACTGATCTTACTCTACAAACTCTCTAAAGAGAGCTCTCTGCACCTGAGAAAGTGGAAAAAAATATTTGCAGCCTCAGCAGCATCCCCTGGTCTGACCCAGAGTGAGGTCAGCTGGTGTGGAAGACTCGTCTGTGGTGGACTCTGTGCTCTTCAATCCTTTTCCTTTGCTGGACCTGCAGATCGACCCGTGTGGGGAATCGCTCCCTGCAGCAGCTCAGCCATCAATGGAGTGACAGAAAGGAAGTAGAGAATCCCACCTTTCATCTAAAGTCAGCTTCTCTGCATTTTAGTCTGTAGGAAAAAGGCCAAGTGTGAGTGATTCAAAGGCTTTGGAAATGTGAGTAGAAATTAAAATTGCTCTCCCCTCTTTTAATCAGGTGACAGCCTGGTTAGTAGGGGACCAAGGAGCTTCCTCTCCAGGCGTTTCTCGCTGTGCTTCAGTGGAGGCTCTGGTGGTTGTAGCCGAGCTGTGCTGGCAGGTAACCCGAGTGCTTCCAATCTGCTTCATTGCAAAATCAGCGGCAGTGGTTCGAAATGCTGCTGGTAGGAACATCTTAACTTGTTCCAGCTGTTCGCAGAGCAGTCTCCTGTCAACTCCCCTGGTCTGCGTAGGAGAGTTATGTGTTTAATGTAAATGTGATGTTAAAAGGATTTAATTAATTTGATTCAGAAGGTTGTGTGAACATGCTTTTAGTCCAGCTTCAATTCTGCTTTTCGTCCATTCTGAACAGGTCTGGGGGAGCCAAGTCAGATGCCTCTAACAGTAGGACTAAGGTTGTTGGGTACCGCTGAACCAGTTTAATGAAAAAAGGGACTTTAAAGACAAGCCTGTTGTTATTGTTTGGTGTGGATGAAGTCTGAGCAGAAGAGGAATGCCAGGAAGGAATGAAGAGGTGATGTGGAAGGAAAGTATGCCAAGACCAGTAAGGGAAAGATGAGCTGCTTTTTCTTTTCACGTGCTAAAAATCGAACCCTCGTAGGAGGAAGCTCTAGTTTCCCGTTAGATCTGTAGAGGGCAGCGTTGGATCACACTGTGTCCCCTCTGCAGAGGCCTTGGATGGTGCCCTGGAGTAGGTGAAAATACTTTGGGAAGAAGTGAACTATTAAAAAAGAGATGTTTTTTCACATGTGCTTGGGGAATTTTATACGAGTAATCAACAAAAAAAATAATTCTGGGAGGGAGAGGTGGAAGGGCTGTGCAAACGCTGCTGCCAGAGACAGTTCTGGCCACTTTGTGGTTGTAGCCACAAAGTTTATGCTGTTTGGCCTACCTGATTTCTCATCCTGTGAATGGCTTTTAGAGAAAAGTGAGAACATTTAAAGCTTTCAGTGAAATGTGTTGGAGGAGAAAGATACTAAACTTGTTAACACTGAAAGATTTCCACTACGTTTTGTCCTTCCAGGTATGCTCTTGTATTGTCCTTGATGCTTCCTTTTAAGTGGGGAAACAAGTTTATTTGGCTAAGCTGCCCTTAAGTTACCATCAGAAAATGGCGTAGATGTATATGATGAGAATAAGCAGAGATTTTTATAGGAAAGAGAACTCTTCTCGCAGGTATTGCATACGTTTCTTCCAGAAAGTTCAAAAGTTCTGTGTTTGAATTCTTATTTTAGCTTACTACACTGGAGTGTGTATTTGATAAAGACAATCTTGGATGCAGAATATTAGTTACTTTCAGTTCTGCCTTTTCTAAGAACTATGAAACAAACAGAGTAATACAAAGTTCATCTTTGAAAAAATAACAATAAATAAACTGTGAAATACTAGTGCGTAGTAGAGCCAAGCAGTGAAAAGAAAGATTTTTAAATTTAGGTTTTATCTGGATTAGTGTGTAATGCTTACAGTGACAGGTGTTTCCTTTATGCTTTGCCCAAATGTCTGGAAAGTAGTTTGTCATTAAGTGCTACATTCAGTGTGTATCTCAATTTCAGTATATCTGGAGGGTCCGTGGCTTTGTTAGGTCCTTGTTTTCACATCTGACCTCAGCCAGCTGGAGTCTATTGTTTTAAGCGTAATGTAACAGCTGACGTAACATAATGGATATCAAGCTGAAAAACCGAAACAGTGCAGTGAACTGGTGCAAAGGGAGGGGAAAGGGAGAAGCTGGGAAGGAGGGACAGGGGCAAAACTAGCTTCATGATTCAAAGTGGAAGCTTGCTGGCTTGTTTTCCCAGGGGGAATTAGCTAGGGAATAATGAGATGAGTCTGTTGAAGTTCTATTTGCAATTGATTACATATGATAGACTACTGAGACAAGCTTGAGTTTGCCAGCTGTCATGAGCTAGTGGCTCCTGAATGGCTTTAAGTGGCCCTTGGTAGGCGAAACGGGCATAAACTCTGCAGGTGTGGTATAACTGTAGTGCAGAAGAGCAGTGTGAGTGCCAGTGCCTTAGAAGAAAGGAGGTTCCAGGAGTTCATAGAGAGAAAATAACAGAAACTGAATGCATTTAGAATTTTATTTTGCAATGTTGGATTAAGCGGATTCAATTAACTGGCTAAAAACCAAAAGCAATTGGACTTCTCAGAGAATTTCTATATCTTGGCAGTTTCTAAAGTAAGCTTTATGAGTTCATTTTCTAAAAACGTAATTATTTCATTTCTTGACTTGTGTGTTTGATGGTAGGAAAGCGTGTCTCAGCATTGAAGCACGATCTGCTCTTGTAAAGGGATTGAGTGAAGGAACGTCTTGTTAGAAACTTGCCACGCTGTGAAAAAAGTGACAAATGCAGGAAATATCACCCGCTATGTCAGTGACCAGCTTCTGTGGAGCCCTGCCTGGAGGTGGATGAGGAACTGACCAAGAGCTCATGAGTCAAGATGAAAGGGAGGGCAGAGACAAGGGACATTGTAGTGGGGGTCTTAACTGAGCAGGCACACCGAGGGATGACATCTTCAGGCACGCTGATACCTGTTGGAGGGACAACACAACAGGCTATAAGTAATCCCGGAGGTTCCTTGGATGACAACTTTGTTCTCCAGGTGATAAAGGAGCCAACAAGGAGAGGTGCTACGCTGGACCTTCTTCTCAACAAGGAGGGACTGGTGGGGAGTGTGAAACTCGTGGGCAATGAAAAGGTGGAGTTCAAGATCCTTAAGGCAGCAAGGAGGGTGCACAGCAAGCTTGCTGCCCTGGGCTTCAGGACAGACTTTGGCCTCTCCCAGAATTTGCTTGGTAGAATATCATGGGATAAAGCCCTGGGGAAAAGAGGGGCCCAAGAAAGCTGGTTAATATGATGCTCAGGGGATTGGAGCACCTCTCCTGTGAGGATAGGCTGAGAGAATTGGGGCTCTTCAGCCTGGAGAAGAGAAGACCCTGGGGAGACCCTAGAGCAGCCTCCAGCTTCCTAAAGGGGGCTACAGGAAAGCTGGGGAGGGGCTTTTTATAAGAGCATGAAGGAAGGTAGGTTTAGATTAGATAAAAGGAAGCCATTCTAGACTATGAGGGTGGTGAGACACTGGAATGGCTTGCCTGGAGAAGCTGTGGAAGCCTCTCCCTGGAAGGGTTCAAGGCCAGGATGAACGGGGCTTGGAGCAACCTGGGCTGGTGGGAGGTGTCCCTGCCCGTGGCAGGGGAGTGGAACGAGATGATCTCTAAGGTCCCTTCCAACCCAAACCATTCTGTGATTCTACGAAAACACGGTGTAGTCAAGTATTGTGACATGTGTGTGGTGTAAGGTTCAGGTGATTCTACAACTCTGTGCACAGACATGGTACAAGAACGTATAGAGATCACCCTGTTATTTCTTCGTTTATATTTATCTGTGTGCTCTTTACGTATATGTATTTCTATGTATCGAACATACTTCTATTTTCAGCAATGATTATTAAATGCTTCTAGCTGGATTTCATTTGTATTGAGTGTGTGTTCCATGGTCTTAGGAGAGGGGGAAGCTCTATATGCTTGGGTTTTTATGTGTATGGCTATAGGCAACCAAATTAGGTTCCGCATTTATAAATGAAGTTTTTATGGTATGAGACTTGCAGTTGTGCAGTATATTTAACTTTGTGCATATGGGTAGTCATCATGGCTTCAGCAAAGCTTCCTGTGTGCATAAATATTAACAGGATCGGGGCGTAATAGCAAAGGTTTCCTGAACAGTGTCTGCTTGTACTTAGGGCTAACATGGGAAGCACGAGAGTTTGAGTTATGTAACTACAAGCTGTGTTTATCTCACAATTAATGTTTTAAATTTATTTTTATGTAATTTATTTTGATAGTATGAATAATGTCAACGTGGCTGAAGCGTCACTTCTGTTAGATTTTTCTTGCACAAGAGGTATCTAGGATTGTCTCTGTTGTAATATGGGGCTCAGCGCTATTTTATCTCAGAAACCTAAAGGTCTTGTGAAAGAATTATTAGAGCTGTTGATTCAGTGGTTAGTAGTGCATAGCATGGGCATTTACTCTTGTAGAATTTAGAACTTGGTCTTTGTACTGAGCTGCTGGAGAAGTCTTGATAGTCCAGAGAGCTGCCGCTTGCCACATTTTCTGTTCTGTGTTCCTGGCGTGTCCCGAGCCCTGGCTGCAAACACGACTGGCTACCCATGTGCCTGGCAGCGACAGCGTTGGAGGCTCTGCAGTGGAGTAAGTTCTCTGGGTGTCTCTGATCTGCCCCCAGAGACCAGACATCGGGACAGATGTCCTAAAACCACACTGCTCAGCTGTCCCAAGTGTTCCTTGATTTCAAGGACTTCTACCTTGGTGTATTGTTTCCCTCAGGTATTTCCACCTGACTCATCAAACATGAGCGTATTTTTTAAATTGTGGAAAGTCAAGAATTGTTGATAGCTCTCGGGAACAGCAGGACTTTGAAGAGCTAACTAAATAATCAGACGGCCTCTCCTCACACCCGGCCTGTGAAAGCAAGCTGTGTACTGCCTCACTTTGGTGGTTTCCCTTATGTTAATGACACAGAGACTGATCCCTTTTTTTCCTCCAGCATCCCACTAACATCCACATTAAGGTACCTTTCAAAACTACTCCTTTTCATTGTTGTTCCTGTCAGCTTGACAGGGCGTGTTTTACCCATGGAATGCGTGCGGGAGGAGTTGATTTACTTGTCCTCTATCCCTCTGCAGCTGTTCCCCAGCTCAAGGTGAGGAAGGAGGTCTGCTGTAGAGATCATCCATGGTTCCCTACAGCAGGGTGGGAACGATGAATTTAGACACTGTCTTGGCTGCAACATTACAGAAGGGTTTAAGATCGGAATTTGTGTGTGTGATGACTGACCTCTGTCTGGCCTGTAGGCGGGGAGCTTGACAGCTCCCTTCTAGGAGCTGCTCCAAGCCATGGATATAGAATATGAAACTCGGAACGAGTTATACTTAGTGGCCAGGGCAGGGGAAGAGGGAGGAGAGAAAATTAAATATTTACTAATCATACTTCTGTAATGCCTTACAAACACGAGTGTACTTAACCCTGCAGCAGTATTAGCAGTTTCACGATTAAAATTGGGTGACCCATAGCTTTTCCACCCTAATTTGGCTCTGTGAGATAAATCCTTCAGAGAACCCAGAGCTGCGCTTTCAAGAATGGGTTTCAGCCTGCATGAACTGGCACTGCCCCCTGAAGAAATGGTCCTGCTGCTCTGTTCCTTCTGCCAACACAAGCATTTGTGCAGCTATGTTGTAAACTGCCTTGAAGAACCCTTATGGGTTCAGACTAACCTTTTTTTTGGCCAGATGAGATTGCTTCTTTTGGCAGCAGTGCTGGCTTGAAGTGTTTGTGGTACTGTAGAGTAAGGTTTGTTAGCTTTTGATGCTTAAAAGTGTGATGGAAACTTTATCTGCAACGCCATTTACAAGCAGAGTTGTGTGCCACCCTTCTGAGAGAGAGTATTATTGTTGTTTGCACTACAGCCCGTTCAAAGGGGTACAACACTTAGTAAAGCGAGGGCTTACATGCTCTAGAAGATAGTTCCTTGCAGCCTAAATGGACACCGTGGTGAAAAGGTGAGCGAAAGGAAGCGTGAGTGACCGCTTGCACAGCCGGCACCGAAGCAGAGAGAGGACATACCTTACAGAAGTCTCACCTTTGAGTTCAGTGATGGGCCTCAGCAATGGTAATGCTGAAAAGAAACATTTGATTTCTTGCCTCATTTCTTAATTTAGAACATTGAAAGCTTTTTTTTTCACATGAAGCCTGAGATTTTGACCCTTATCTTACATACTTAGCTCTGTTTGTGCCTCTCTTGTATTGATTTGTCTGAATAATGAATTAAGTAGCATTTTATGTTTCCTTTGCATCTTTCTTGCTGCGGGACAGCAGGATATCAGCCCGATCGCTACCGACTTGAATGAAATGAATGTTATCCCACAGGTCTAGGCATGCCTGCTATAACTCGGAGCCAGTTATCGACTCAGATTGGCAGCTGGACTCCCTCCACAAACAAAACCTGTTTTGCTCAACCTCAGCTGGAGCAGACAGGGCATAGATGGGGTTGCAGAAGGAGGTCTCTGAAAAAGCCTAAGCAGCAGTCATCTGCTAGCTCTTCATTGCTGCCCCTCAATGGGGTTTTACTCTGCCCCAAATTGGACAGTACTGCCTTTGCTTTCATAGCCTGCTGCGGTGCCTGCCTGCCCTGGAAAGCTCCATTTACCGCCACAGATGGTTAAAACTAATTTGGCTAGATCAAAGAGGGCTAAGAGAGCTTCCACAATGGGTTACCTACCGTTGTTCAGCTGTGTGGGTGGTAATCTCCAAGGCGAGAGGTGCGGTGATGAGAAGTCGGGTGGGGCGATATCTTCCATCTCTTCCCAGCTTGGAGGCGATCGTGAGCACGTGGTTGCGCGTGTCGGCGGAGCCTGATCCCATAGGGTATAATTGTACTATTATGTCATCGTCATTATTAATACAATAACAGGCACGTTTGCGTTTGAGTTACTGCAGCTATTTTGATGAAAAGGGGAAAAAAACCCCAAACCACAACCAAGCCCCAACCCTCTTATCTCTCTACACAGAATACCAGCATTAAATGTGTGTGTAGACTAGTCCTGAGATAGCAACTTTACCTTACAGGTTCCTAGCAAGTGTGTCGGTATGTATATGTAAATTTAAAAAAAGCTTCTTGGATATGAGTGGGATTTTTCAGATGTAATGGCATGTCTTTTCATATCTGCATGTTAGGAGCCAGCTCATGAGTAAAACAATTAGATATTTAACCACTGTGAGTCATGTGCCTGTCTAAAGCAAACAGTTAAAAAGAATGTAAAGAAAAAAATGCTTCCCTTACTCCCCATTCTGAACTGGAAGCTTAGTGAGTTGCTATCTCATCTGCAAGGAAAAAAAGTGAAAGAAAGTCAGGGGTAGTATCCTGACTGTACTGACGTCAAGCTTTCCGCTGGTATGTGCTTACAGAAACATTTGCGATACGGTGGGTAAGGTGGAGGGAACAGATCTGGGGTCTTGTAGACCCTGAAAGCAGAACAAGGTTTGCAGCACTAATCCAAATACATATTTGTAAATAAAGGCCTATTTTTGTATTTTGGTAACAAAACTAGGAAATTCTGGGTTAAAGTGTTGGAAGAATGCTTTTGGGTAGTGTAGCGCCAAATACAAAAATAGGTCTTTATTTACAAATATGTATTTTGGTAACAAAACTAGGAAATTCTGGGTTAAAGTGTTGGAAGAATGCTTTTGGGTAGTGTAGCGATAACATGAAATTTCCTTTTCTTTTCTGAATTATGTCAGGTTAATGGCTGGTGAGAATCAGAGATGAGCAGCTCAGCCATGTGCTGAGTCGCGCAAAAACGCGTGCTCTGGCCCTTCAGATAAACGACAAATCCCACACCAAACAGGCGTCAATCTTTACTTCCTCAAGGTCAGCAAACCATGGTTCTGAAATGGTAGTGAAGCTGTTAAGAGAAAGCTGTCTCAGGAGTCGATTCCACTTCTGGAACGCTGGTTTGTACGTGCTTGGACACAAGGGACTGTTCGAAATAGCGTCCCAGGCAGCTTCAGTTTTTTTGTGGCTTATGGGCAGGGATATTTTTCTTTGTAAAACCAAATCGCGTCTTCATAGATACACCAAAAGCTCAGAGATCTGTGTGTCTAAATTGCTGATTTCTTCTGGTTTTGTGTCTGCAATTAGCTTTCATTTGGAAAGTGTTAAAGCACAGGGTAAGGTGGTTTTTTTGGTCCTTTTCTCACTGCGGTGTTGCTTGTGCTCTTTGCTGGGGAGAGGGAATCGATGTGAATTCAGACAAATATTTTCTGTCACTTGAAATCTCTATTAAGTAGAGTTGGGTAACAGAGACCTAGATTTTAATGTCTTTTTATTGTAAGAACTCCTCAGTACTGTGGACTTCCCACGCGTCTGTAGATTGTTGTACTTTGCACCTGGTGGGGTGATCGTCTGGAAAAGAGCAGATGAGAAGTGAGAGATTTTGCTGCTGCGCCTCTTTGAGCACAGAATGGCATAAAAATGCAGAACAGCGTCAAGAACAGTCTTAGCATTAGGGGACCATTTGTGATGGAGAGAACAGAGAGACCAGCAGGAGAAACATCTTTCTGATGGCCAATACCTCATTCTGAGTTGTCTGTTTCTTGAAAGACCTGTCTCTTTCTCCTTGCTCTTAAATTTGGGGTGGTGTCAACCAAGTTGCTAATAGGTATTTCTTTTTTCTTAAGATTTGAAGATGTTGAGCTAGAGCTTTTTTGCTCACAAAACTGAGCTGCTTTAGAGAATTGGAGCGAAACAATGGAGACTGTCAGTGAAACCTTTCCTAGGAAGGTGTGAGAAGTGGAGGAAGAAATAAATGCCGAGTAGCTTGGATGAGGGATGAAGTGTGTGATCAGATACTTCTTGTAATTTCTGCTTTTCACCTCTTGGGGCAGGGACTTCTTGAGTATTATAATTCCATAATGAGTCTCAGATGTCACTCATCGTGGAACTGTATCTTCTGTCGTTCCTTCCCTAGCCTGAACAAAATAATCATTACTGGCCAAAGCAGCCTACAAGGCACAGAGAATTCAAACCCACAAAACGCCAGTGTCGATTAAAATCTGGAGGGGAGCTTCTGCCCTTTTAGAATTGACTCCTGTTGCTTTTCTGAGTGTGCATCTAGGCTTTCATGCACAGTATTGCTTTGCTTGCATGTCAGCTTTTTAAAAAGTCGTTTAATCACTTTTATATAAGTACTAATCCCAACTTCTGTCCCAGGAGGCTTCAGGACCAAAAGAGTCTTGACCATTTAAAAACAAAAATGAACTAGTGTGGGGCGTTTTTTTAAAACTGCTACTGTTTTTATTTTTAGTCTTGGATATAAAGCTGAAAACAAACTGTAAAAGTCTTGGAAAAGATTTTTGTTTCTCTCTTTTTGTTTTGTTTCATTTCCCAGGAAGGTAACTTGTGTGGGCCGTGGGACCAGGAGGAAAAAAAAAATAGCATCTGACTGACCAGCATAGCGGAAGTGATATACAGAACAAAGAAGGCTTTTTATTTGTAATCTCCTAGCTTTTTATTCATCTCAGTTCATAACACAGGAAATCGATAATTTTCAGTTGCTTTGGTCAAGTAGCGTTAGGTCAAAATCAAACAATCCTTTTAACAAATGAGCTTACTGTAGTATTCCTGGACGGAAGGCTAAAGTTTCAAAGCGGTGTGCTTTTTGCTTTGATTTATTTATTGTCAGTAGCTTGTCAGGCCTTTGTTTGAATTGGGACCCATCACGGGCAGCCAGAAATTGAACTTTATGTAATATAATCTATCTGTCACTCAGGATCAGTTCCCTCGCAGTGATGCTAACACATTCAGACTTCAGCATCTGGAGCTCGACCTTGAGTTTTCAGCCACTAGGTAGGGTCTAACGTTTCAGCGCTTCCATGTAGTTCCTTCCCAGCGATTTCCCATCTGTGTAGGGCTGTCCCACTTCCCCGGGGGTCAGTCACCAGACAAGTCTTTTCCCAAGAGAATTTCTTTTCTTTTAGCTATATCACTTGTTAAACACTACTAGGCTACTAGATTCATTGCCTTCACCTCAAAAGCCACAAGATTCAGAGTAAAACACCTCTGAGATGAATATATAACGTTTTAGCTCGTGGGCCAGTTCTTAAATAAGTGGCTCTTCAGCCTCCTGTAACATTTTACAAAATAAAGGCTGATGTTTCCGTAGGAACTATACGATGCAATCTCAGGGAAGGCTAAGAATAAGCCTTAGAATCTACAGTGGGGTTCTCCACTTCCCTCACAAAGTCAGTTCGTGGAAGAAAAATCTGTCAATGTCCTAAATGTTATCAAAACCTGTGACCTGTCTTCTGCCTCCCCTAGTACCTCAGTGGCTGCCAGGCTTTTTGTGAATGTGCCTGTAGGTATTCCGTGCTGTGCTAGCTGGAGAAGACCTTGCAGGAGAGCAGGCACGCCTGTCCTTGGGCAAGAGAAAAATTCGCAAACCTCCACCCAGGGCTTCCAAAAATGTGCTTCTGTTATCGCTGCTGCTATTTCGTGTGGTGCCTGGGAGTTGGCTGTAAATGAACGGCCTCTTTGTGCTTTGGGCCCAAACATACTACGGAGGCCGAAGTATTGAAGAATAAAAGCAGTAGGTGGGCTGGAACTCTTCCCCAGATCTGCACTCGGTTTTGAAGGTAACAAAGTGCCTGGTAGCGCTGACAGAGGTCTGAACCAGCACGTAAAAAAGCTGTCTCTGTTTCCTTCCATGAATTGGCTTCTTATTTTAGGTATTAATTCACAAGTTGGAAAGCTCTGCTAGAGTCAGTGTGGGGGAAGCTGAGCCCAGCGCGGTGCCTCTTCTGTCTCTTGAGCAAGTAGCGGGGAGGGAATGAAACTTCCCTCAAAACATCTGGCTGAGCTGAGCTGTGCCGGGACCTTCCCCCCCGAGGGAAGAAGACTGACTCCTCGGGTGGGGCCAGATCAAAAGGAAGGTGCAGGGAAACGGAAACAGGGGTGAAAAAGGATGCCAAAACGTTTAAAATATCGCCACTGCATCTGTCCAGTGGTCTAGCTCCTGTTTGTGGAGTACGTTTTATGAAAGATGCGCTTATTTACGTTAGCCTGTGATATGTAGGTCTAGACCAGCCAGCATGTTTTAAGAGGCTGGGGAAAAAAAAGGAGAAAATAACCCCAAACTGTTTTGCTTGCATTTTTTTGCTTTAAGGTAATTCAGTCTAAAAATCTTTGAAGTAAAATAAACATTGTATTTTAAGTAGCTGAAGGCATTTATTATGTTTGCAAAGGCCTTTGCTCTTTGCAGTCTGGTTTGAGGAGATTTGTTTTTGTCTAGAAGAAGCAAAAATATTTGCGAGCTTGCTTTTGACTCCTGGATTGCCCTGAGTCCTCTTCTGTAAGACGTGGAATTGTACAAAACATCATTTTAGTATGAGTGCAAAAGAGAGATACTTTGCTGGTGGGGGGATCTAGAACAGCTGTATTAAAATCCTTCTGACTGTTAGCAAATTAAAAAAAGTTGGCAATTAATTACTGGTGTAGTGGCTTTGTGTTGCAAGGTTTTGGTAGCAGGGGGCTACTAATTTTCCCAAGTCGAGTCTGTTTTGCCCGTGACGGGGATTTCTGAGCGATCTTCCTGTGCTTATCTCGACCCATGGACCTTTCATTATATTCTCTCTCCCCTGTCCAGCGGAGAAGGCAATGACAGAGCAGCTTTGATGGGCACCCGGCGTCCAACCAGGGCCAACCCACCACATTGGTTATGTAATAAAGGCAGAAAAACACCTCCAAGTGGGAGAATGTGATTCTGGTAAACAGATAAACGCATCAGGTTAAAAACCAAACAAACCCCTCCCGAAGACTTGACCTCAAGCAAACAAGCCACGCAGAAGGCTGTGAAATCTACTCTGATGTGAAATGCTTAATTTTCTGGTTATCAAAATACCGAAGTAGAGCTCCTAAATTTGGTCAAAGAGCTCTTGCTGTAGCCACAGCCATGCATGAATTTCTCTACTATCTTCAGAAATATTTGTAAGGAAAACTACTTAAGTCCTGATTTTTGGCACTAAACCTTTCAGACAACAAAAAAGCACACAGGAAAGGTTTGTGTACATGCTAGAATTTTGCTTGCTTATGTTGTTAGAGCTTTATTTTGCTCTTTGAATGTAAGGTTATGTTTAAACGCTACATTCTTCTGGCATCTGCCCAGGTTACGTCCTTCAGAACTGTTTAGTATGGGCTAAAATAAGCAGTAGTAGCAGTTAAACAAATATGGCACAGTCAAAGCGAACGATTTGATCAAGTTTCCGTGACAAATGTACTGTTATGGAAAGCTTTAAATAACACGTTTTACTTTTGTTGCTGTAGTGCGTGGCATCAGATGAATCAAAACAGGTGGATTCTAAAAGTTACATACCTGGTTTAGAGACTGATATGATTAATCAAGAATTATAGCAGCGTGATGTGCGTGCCTTTTTACTAAGTGAATTTAAAAGCACATTTGGCAATAAATACATCCTTTAGTTACATAACCAAACCACTAATTTAAGGAAGAGGTTAAGAGAAATTATGATGTCTAACCTCTCGTATGTATATTGAACCTAGCTACTTATTCGTGTTTGGGTAGAGATTTCAGCTTCTGAGGGTGTCTGTCCTGCCTCGAGCACCTGCGCGTCGCAGCCTTCTGGAGGGAAATACTAAAGGCTGCAGCTACAAGAGCCTTGCACTGCGGGTTCTTGTAGTATTTGTGAGATACTGTCACGCTTCTTTTGCCCACGGAGGGTCTGCAGTGATTATGATTCAAAACAGTGTTTCTTTTTGACACATAGAACTATTCATTTTAAACAGGGAGAGGCCTTTGCCATCTTACAAATATGTTAAGGAGCTTTCTTGTGTCAAAGTTATGATCTGGGAAATACAAACCACACGATAAATTGGCACAAAAAGTGACAAGCTAGCAGTAGCAGCTTTTTCAATATACGTTGCACCGCAGAACATAATGCCTAAAACTGAAGAATCGCTCTTCCAGAATGTTTTTAGGTGTTCAAAATCTGAGCTGCTTGAACAACGAGAAGGAACTGTAAGGTGCTGCATTGCACTGCGGTGGTTCTGTCCAAAAAAGAAACTTCTGAGCTGGCATCATGACACGGTTTCCGCTAATTTAATATCGGCAGGTGCAAAAATTCCCCTGCCTGTCCCCCTGGCTCTGAGTTGTGCCCGTAAGAGGTGGGAGACGAAGTCATCTGCAGTGGCTCCTGTGTTTGTTCACAGTCTGAGTCATTAGTTTAAACTTCTGTTGGTCTCAGATAAACTTAATACAATAGAATGAGAATGAGAATAGAATAGAATAGAATGAGAATTTTATGGCCTACTAAGGAGCTGGCATGCACTCACTTCTTTTATTGCTGCTGTTGGATCTGGCAGAAAATCTGTGCATTTACCTCACTGTGGTACAGCAAAGCTCTTTTTTTGGTTTGGGTGGGGTTTTTTGTTTGTACTTAATAGCTTCAAGGAACCTGAGTGCTGCTTCGGCTCCAGTATGAGCACGTGCCATCTAACCTGAGGCTGAGATGGCAAAGGTCGGAGGGTCTCGGCGTGTGTCTGGAGGTGCCCTTCTGCTCAGATTTATGGATGGAGCCACGGGTTCCCCAGCTAAGAGCAGAAAGTGAGGTGGGACAAATGCAGGCCTAATTGCATTTCTGAAGTGAAATAGAAGCTTCTAAAAATCATGGGTGGATCTTTCTGATGTAAGTGAAGAAGGGTCAGTTGACAGATGTCCTGTCACCGCTATCTCTGTGGCACAGTTGATGCTCAAGGAATCCAGGTTTTGTCACAGATGTGCATATTCTGCTCCTTACACTTAGATTGCTTTGGAAGATACTGAAACACTGGTGAGGACTTTATCTCAGGTTATAACGTGTAGTTACAGCTCTAGTGTAGCTGGATCAACCCAAACTGTCATGCCTTGTGACACACCCCCTGATTTCAGGGGGCTTTATGTCCTCAGGAGAGCGAATGAGCTAATTTGTTTTTCTGATTTAAACAAAGTCCTTATGCTCCCAACGCATGAAGACACAAACCAATTTGATGCCTCGTTCTTACTCTCGGTATGCGGCAGTGTTGTGTTAAACTTACACATTTCCCTCGTGCTGGCTGTACAATGCTCGCGTTGTACGCTTTGAAGGAATGGTAGAGATGGTTGTGATACAACGTCCAAATAGAGTTCCACCATGTGATTTTTCTAGCAAAATTTCTTTAAAAATAGAATTAGAAAATCATGTCTTCTGCGGAATAGACGTGCTCTGACCATCTCTGGAAAGACATTCTTTGGAGTTGAAGAGAACTCCCACCAGCAAAATGGGAAGCCAGCTTGTTGCAGCAGTGTTGTACTTGGGAATTCAATGAAAACCTTTGATTTTTTTTTTTTTTTAGCATGATGCAAACTGACTGCTCTCACTTCTTTACTGCTTTACAATTTATCAGAGCTGAAGTGATCTTTAGGCTCGAGCATCCGTAATGCTTTGTGGTGGCAGGATTGTAAGGGTAAGTACCCGAATGTAATGAACAAATTCATCATGAAGTGGAAATTGCCACAGAGATAAGGTCTAGGGAAGTTGGGTTTAAATGAAGAAAGCAATAATATGTAATCTCCCAGGAGATCTGAAAGGAAATCTGATTGCACTGGCTAATTTAGAGAGGAAATGCTGATTTTTCACTGATGTAGTTAGTCCAGCTTTTACGTGCCCTACATGTCACTGTACAATTATTGCAGACTATAACTGCAGCACTGGGAAAACAAAGATAAATAATTTTTCTATTATGATAATGCCCCACATATTAAGGCCCTACATGCCTAGAAGTTCTCCATCACAGCCCTGTCACTCTGCTTAAGCCGCAGAGCGGCCGTTAAATTGATTGGTCCAACCTGTGAAATGTTTCTCTTGCTGTGCCCAGCTCCAGAGACTGGGTCTGCTTCTTGCTAGGTGAGTTTTCCTCACTTGGAGTTTTAAACAGGAAAAATGTCCAGCCCTGTTCTCCAGTACAGTGCAAAGGTGGAGGTCTTGCAGGAAGCCTAAGGTTTTGGGTTTTCCCCCGTCAGCTCACTTTGGAGGACCAGCGATGGCTGCTTTGCTGTCCCAACTCCTCGCTTAACCTCTTACCAGCAGCTTAATGCCCTTCACCTTCACCCCTTCTGACACCTGAGGGGGGCACACAAAAAACCCCTCTGCAAAACGTGTCCCATGCTGGTGACTGGCAGGGTTACTGTGAAAGCAAGGCGAGGAGGAGCCCGGCTGCTTTCTCTGTCCTGCTCCTGGCTGAGCGTGCCCCCATTGCTATGTCTGGATGTGCTGATTCAGCAGTGCAATGGTGCTTAATATAGACAAAATATGAGTGGCTACGTGTGTCAGATTAAAAAGTAAACAGGTCCAAGCGTATCCTCTGATGTGTATTTATAGCTCGCTGACATCGGCGGGAGTTACCTACTTCTGGAGGCAGATTCAGCCTGGGTGCTAAGTGGAAGACAGCGTGCCTTAAGCGAAAGGAGCAGGGGCTGCGTATCGTACGTTTGATCTATAATCTATACACTACTTACCCTAGTGATTAGCGCCCGTAGGTATAAATGTGGTGACAAGCTGTACCTTTCTGTAGTCGCTTAAAAGTTACAAATAGGCATGACTGAGTAGTTGAAGGACATTGAATTAAACATGCTTGAATTAATAGGGTAATGATTGGTGCTGCTCGGAGCTATAAAATAAACACTGGCTGGAGCTCTGCGCTATGTGGCAACCAGATCGAGCCGTGGGGTTGCTGGAGCTATTCAGAAATGACTCAACTTTGTTGTTAAGTGAGAGAGATAATCCTAAGAAAGCTCTCTACGCAGGCTCCCCCTGCAGTTAACGTTTTAAAACCCCCCTTTGGCTTGTTGTTATGACTTCAAAGATACTCTAAAGCCTTTGTTAAATTGATCATTAACTCTGCAATGTTATAATTAGACATTTGAACTTGGCTGCATTCGAAAAGAAAGCACAAGAATGAAAATCCTAACCAGTGTTGTTTCTCTGCAGCTCATCAGCATGGTCAGAGACGGATTAAAGTTCCACAGGAGTTAAAAAGCAATGGGAATTGAAGGCATTAACCGGCCTTGCAGGAAGGATAGGGAGCCATTAATCCACAAAGTTTTTCTTTGAAAGAACGGAGCGAAAATAATGTCAGGAACCTTAAATGAGTTACTGCTGGAGATTTAGCCTTAAGCTCATAAAACCATTTAGATGGGAATGTTGGGCTAGAAGCAGGGTTTGGGGAAGCCTTAGATTTCCAGCCCAGCAATGGAACGTGTTAGATCGAGCCGTCGTGTGCTGCCACCGACCGGTCACGGGTCTGTGAACCCAGCGGAGGAAGCTCCGTGAGGCAGCTTCGAACAATAGGAGCCAGCCCAAGTGGTGGCCGATGCTGAGGGTTGGGCGCTGTGGCCAAAGTTTTTACGAGGTCCAGGGCTGGGAGAAGCTCAGCCCTACGTCTCCCACTTTCTTTCCTCGGTCTCTCCTGATGGAGTACGAGGCGAGACAACAGCTGGTAGCTACTACGCGCCCGGCTGCGGAGTGGATGGGAAAACCCATCTCCATAGTAACGGGGAAGGCATTGCATGTGCTGCTCCTGCTCGATCTGGGGAGTAGCTGGCTACAGACATCTGGTCAGTGTAGCCGGTTCTCAGGGGAAATTAGCTCATTTCATCTGATAGTAACCACAGAAACTTTTGACTTCGTTTAATAGTATGATGCTGAACATGAGATAGAACGGACTGGTTCAGCAGTTTTGAAAGTCAAAGATTAGCTAACTCCTTTTTAGATAAATATTTTTTTAAGGGAGGTTATGGTTTGCGCTCATTCCCTGACCCCCCTGCTCTTCCCCATGGTGATGTGTCTGTCTAACAGGACGGTGATTCTTCAGTGTGGGGTGGGTCTTAGGAATTTAAAGGCAGTTTTCTCTTTTTAAATATTTATTCCTTTTGCTTACATGAGCTCGTTCTATTATACAGCAAACCCTCTAAGCCTTTCATCTCAGTGGCTCAATATAGTGTGAGATACTGTCTGTGTTAACATACTGGAGCTTGTACTATAGACAGTTCAGTCTCCACCCCCAAAATCTTGAGTCAATTAACTGTTAACTGCTTTCAAAAGAAATATTCTGAACAGCTCATATGGCTACAAATAAACCTCAAAATAGATGTGCAAAAGTCTGTGACTGTTTAACATCACTGAAATCAATTACAGTTCATATTTTTGTGTACAATACAGGAAAATTACTAATTGACTTTTCTGTAGAACAAATTTTGCATCCAGTGCACAGAGGTTAGGGTGGTGGGGCATGCCGTTGTTGTTTTCTGTTTTCCCATAAAATTTACCAGCTCATACTCTCCTCTGTGTAACTTCAGAAATTTGGAGAAAATTGGAGAGTGGAAGCTTTTTTTCCCCTTTGCACGTGAGGACATCATTATATGCTTTTCATATCCCCCTAAGTGAACATAGTGGCCAATGGCTTTTCTGTAAGTATAACGGATGCAGAAAAGCATCTTCAAAGAGGACGGAGAGCAACATCCTAAATGCATGGGGCACAAATAAATGCTTGATCTTCCACCACCCCCTGCCCGTTACTGCCACGTACTCCTGGTTGTAAATATTTCAGCTCAGTGGGTGGCTGTGACTGTCATGAGCTGCGAAATGAAAATGCACGGACAGGCATAAGCCTGAACCGTATGTCTCCCTTTATGGAGGACCAGCAGAGCTGTCAATCTTTGCGAAGCCTTACCCGTGATTTCTGTCTGAGCATTTGTGGTTGAATGAGAGGAGTGTGTTCAGCTCTGCTGGACAACAGCAGTAAATGATTCTACGGCGAATAAGAGCTGCTAGCTGCCATCCTTCTTAAGAAAGATCAGGGGAATCTAAAGGCCTTCACAAAAATCTGAGAAATGCTTATAATAAACAAAGGGGCCTTGAGCGTCCTAAAGCAAGTGGGACAAGTGCAACAGATGTTCGTGGGCCCCAGGTGGGTGATATAGATGTTAATAAACCAGATGAGCTGAAACCAGTTAATGAAAGAAATTTAATCAATCTCAGCTGATTCAAGAAGCGACTGCATGATGAATACATATTCCTTACTGAATGAAGATTCGCTGGTTTGCTTTCTCTGTTGAGCTCATGCTGGGATGAGTCAAGAGTTACATTTCTGGAGTTAAACCCTCGAAACTAGGTGTCAGATTTTTTCACAAATAGTTCTTTCCTACCTGGAAACAGTCATGTTGCAATGTGTACAAGTATGTGATGGGTGGTAAAGAGGATGTTGAAGAAAGTCTTTCCCGTTTCACTCTTCATATCAAGTTTCATGGGAAGTGAACTGTCCTTAAACTGAAACCTTTTGGTTTCATAGTTTTAAATTTCTTTTGGAAAGTGAGTTGCTTTTAGTCACTTTTAAAATTTTTTTTTAAACATAGGTTACAGGAATCAATAGGAAAAATCATAGAAAAGGGATATTATTATAGAAAAATTTAGGATGCTGGGGGGCTTTGGTGGTCTTGAGGTGGATGGTTGTTTGCCTTTCTGGTTCTTTTGTTTGTTTGTTTGTTTGTATGAAGCTGAATAGCTTCAGCTGAAACTTGCAGTAAGTCTCCCTGAAGTTGGATGTTGCTAAAAATGAGAGAATCCCAGTGAGTGGGGTTATTAACATGGAATTGTTTCTCTCATGATGTAGAGAGGGTATTTCTTTTCTGTCAAGCTCCTTATTTTCACAATGCTTTCAGGAAGTTTAAATCTCCTCTGATGTGCCTGACCTTCTGATCTGTCCAGATCAACCAGTGGATTTGGGAGTTTCGAGAAGGAAACTGGAGGTAGACAAGGTAATCACGGGCACCTCTCTAGGGAGACCAGCCCCAAAATAGAAATGCCTCGTAAACCATTCTTTCAAGTGAGTAAATTTCCTGTGCTGTGTAAACCATTGCTCCAAGCTGAGAATGCTTCATTGAGTAATTCAGAGCAGTTCCAGGCTGACTCTGAGGTTTTTTGCATCTCTTAGGTTAAGTAGCGTGAGCCAAGCCCATGGGCTTTCCCTGCGTGGGATACGACAGGTACTCCTGAAAGTGGAGTTTATTACAGCTTAAGGTGCCTAAGACACTTGAGATGAATTTCCCTTTGTCTCTGCCTGTTTCTCTCTGTTACTTACAGAAAAAGCCAGGCATGTTACCCTATTGAAGCATTTGGAATTTTCATTCTCCATGAAGCCACTTCCTAGCCAGGCAGTTGATCAGTATTAAGACTTGTTTGAATAGTTACTTCATAGTTATGAATGTGCTTGAAATACTTCACATCTGATTATGGAGGTTTTTAACAGTTTAGCTGGTGTTTGGGATATGGTACAACTACATTTCTGATGCCTGGCTTTTGTGTTTTCCTTTCAAGAAGCATAAATAGTTGATTATGTGGCTCAGTACTTAGATAAATGTAGCGTAAAGGCATAATCTTCCTTTCTCAACGAATAGCTTCAACTGTGCTTGTTTGTTCTGGCCTGCAGCTTGCTTCAAGTGTCTGTCCCGTTGACTTGGATGGGAATAGTCAAGAATGAAGTGATGGACAGTGGGAGAGGTGTCAGAAATGAGCTCTGTGTGATGTTGTGTGGGCAGCTTAGCGTTAAAGCCTCGAGCCAAAGTCTCATCCTGTGATCCAGATGAAACAAAATGTCAGAAGTATTCTTACTGCCAAAACTCTGAATGGCTTCTTTTATCATCCAGTCCTGTGATGGTGCTGGCTCCCAGGCGGAGCTGCACGATATGCTGAGCAGCGGTAAGAGGTACAACCTGAGCAAAACAGGAGCTTCTTGGCTCCCAAAAGAGAAATAAATACTTCAGTGTGCCTCCTTTGAGCCTCAGTTCTGACTGACTTATCTTTGTATTTCTTTTAATAGTAAAGCAAATTGAAGGTTGAAAGAAACCCCAACCCGCTTTCCCTGCTTTCAAGAGTAGAAAGGACTGCAGAACGTGAAGTAAAGTTAAAAGGAACTCCTTGAATGTTGTTAAGGATTCCAAAAGTAGTCTTTAATTGCTGCCAAAACTAACGCGGCTGGTATTTCCATGGAAAATATCAATGCAGTGACCACTTAGTGTACAAATACCTCCAGTTGGCAATGGATTTTTTTTTTCCCCTCCTCAAAGCTTGTTCACCTTGTTCTCCATGTTAAAAAAGCGTGTCGATGTTTAACAGTGTGCTTGAGATTGAAGCAGTCAAACATGACTTCTGGTGGCAATACTGGCAGTCACGTGAGGGTAACTACTCGGCGTTGTGTTGAGCACTCATCTCTTCTACAACCACTGTCTTTTTAACTTTTTACACTGCTGTCTTTTTAAACATAAAAGAAGAATCAAGTTCATTGAAGAGATAATTCCCACAGCCTGTAAATAATTCACCAAGTGTTTAAAAAGTGGGCTTTCGTAGCTTTTTTCAGGGTGATTTCGCACCCAAGACAAACACGTTTCATGTCTTCGTAGCACGAAGTATTCATTGCTCAAAAGGTGTGAAACCACAGATAGTATTGCCAGAGGATTTCTGCCACTTTTTGAGTACTGGGAAGCACAGACACAGTGATTCTGGCTTTACCAATGTGTGGCTTGGGACAAGTAATATGGTTGATGATAACAGAATTCTCTGATGTGACATGCTATGGGCAGGTTTCTAATAAGGCAAGCTTTATTGACGGGCTTCTTAAAACGTACATTCATGTCATCAGCTTTGGTATCCCAAGTGCAATACCTTATAAATATTCAAATACCCTGTTATGGGACACAGCTGTACCGCACTTTCATGTCTCGGAGGTTTCCTTTGGCCCTCCAGCTGATGAGGAAATGCACGTTTTCCGCAAAGCACTCCCTTATGTGCTTTTCTAGTGTAATGTAATTGTTATTAATTACACCCTGAACAGTACTAGCGATTGACACTTCTGTGCCGAGTTAAATGTGCAGCCTGGTATGTGTTCAGGAAAGGGGAAACACGAGCTTGTTGTTAAAGCCATTTTTAGCAGGGCTGGAAATGGGACGCAGATCCGAGTGTGGCAGACTCACTTGTTTCATCCACCAGGAAGGAAAACTCCAGCAGGTGAGTTTGGTTTTGGTGCTTTGCTCGCTTCGGCAGAGGAGGACAGGCCTCCGGCCCCAGTTTCCATATTTTAGCCGCCTTTACTGATGCTTTAAGAAAAACTAGAACTGCAGTTTAAGTAACCTTTTCCTCCTGTGAGACCTGTAAGGTTGGCCAAAACCTTTGACGTTTGACCATTTCTAGAGGCCTTGGCCACTTGAAATTATTATTTCTTTCGTAAAAACCATTAAAAATGTGTAACCCAAGCTCTTCACGTGCAGTGTTCCTGTGACACTACTTGGTTGCTGTGCACCAGGACTCGCCTTTTTTCCTCCCTCTTAGTCCCATAAAAGAACTCTTTCTGGTAATTATTTATTTTGCATACTGAGAAAATACTGCTTTGAAAGAACGTTTTCCAGCAGAATGAACATTATCACCTCTCAGTAATGACATGATGCGAAAAATGTCCCACAGTTCCGTTGTTTGTCACGCAGAGTGGTGGCTTGCTTACCCAGTAAATAACTGCTGCTTCTAATAACGTGTATTTTAACCTGAACTCTGAAACTGGACTGCACTGCCCCGTGTTTCACACCGAGAAGACTCATCTGTTTCTCAGCCATAATCCTTGTGCCCCTTCCTTCATGTTGCAATCATTTTCCTTCTTCAAGTCCCACTCGGCAGAGAGGATTCTTCCGGTCGGGTACCGGCTTTGCTTGTCCATCCGCTGCCTGCTGGCCTATGTGCTGCTGCAGAGCCTTTAGTTTATTCTTGACATATCGTAGGCATTGCTTTCATAAGGCCTCTCCTTTTCCAAAGAGTTTCGGAGTCCAGCGTTGCTGCATTCTGCCAAATATCAGTTTGTTGGGTTGGGTTATTTTGTTAAATTCATTCCATACAGTGCCTATTAGTTTCCTGAGGTATTTGATGCCTTGAAGCTCAGACAGCTGCCACTGAGAAGGCCGTGGCTTTTTTTAAGGCTCTATTTTATTATTTTTTTTCCTTCCAGCAATGAATAGTGCACTTGTCCTTTATTTGTAAAGGGAGCAGGGGAAAGGTGATAGGGAGGGAAGGGAGTTTCACAGAGCTGGAGTTCTCCTTTCGTAACTTTGAATTCTGCAAAGAGCTGCCTCTGTTGCACCATTTATTTATGTTGGACCCAAACCGGACAGAAACATGAATCCAAGCAAAAATATACGTCTTTGCACATAACGGTAGCTTGGTTAACGGGGTATGCGACTTCAGAGAGATATCTGGCTTATATCTTCGTTTTGCAAATGGAAGTTTAGTTTGGTCCATTTGGAACGTAATCAAAGCTCTGGGGAGAGTTTGCACTGAGTGAATCGTGTGCTTTGGTTGGTATAAATTAACTTCCCATTCTGGTGTGCTGGAATCCTGACGCGCTGAACGACGGCCACAACTGTTCGTGCTCCGAACGAGCACAGGAAATTGCCCCGAGGAGGCAGCTCCTTGCCTTTGGAGCATTTGCCACTTCGCTGAAAATGCTGACTTTTTTTGCCCTCGGCTTCGTTTGCTTTGCACGTCGAATAATTCTCCTCTCCTCCTTCACAGATTTGAGAGACAACTGTAAAATGCTGACTGAATGGGCTGTGTACTTATGGCATCTGAGAGGGGGTTTTATTAGCTTAAGCCAGCACACGTGTTTTCCTGTGAGGAGCATTAAGTGCCTGGACTACAGGTTTAGTGTGCGACTGTTTTTGCAGCTGTGTGGAAGAGCACGATGTGTATTCCCTGGAGCAGGCCTGGGAGAGAGCTCAAGTATGTTGAGGCAAAAGCAGGTTGTGTTTATGGGAACGCCAAACAGAACTAGGGCACTTGAACTCTTACTGGAGCCAAGTGCTGGTAACCGAGCAGCGGCCGCCCGGCTGTGTGCGAGGAATGCCCCGCTGCCAACCAGGCAGGGTTTTGTGTCAGAACTTGACAGCTCTGTCCTGCTGCCCTGCCAGTCTAGAAAAAAAAATAATGAAATTTCTCCTTGTGTTGTGAGGAGGTGATCAAAACCAGCATTAGTCTGAAATTTAGGTCTTGTTCGACTGTTGTCGAAGAGCCCAGTCATTGCTCAGGCTGGAAGTCTTACTTCTTGGAGGATGATACACTTCTTGATACACTCATTTTTCTAGAGGCTGTCACAAGTATATAAAGAAGTAGAGTTAATCGCAGAGACTTTTCTGAAGCCCCAAGTAGGAGGCTCATGAAATAAACAGAAAGGCACGTGGCTTTCTTACCATTTTTGTGCCAACGTTAGCATGTTGCCTCTTCCCTTCTCTTGCCACATACTTTGGGTTTAAAGTGTGGTTCCTGAGCATGCTTCGTGATGAGGAGAACTCCACACTGATGTAAACTACGTGTGTGAGCCCAGCTTAATTTACTTCCC
>NW_009694965.1:60879-94915 GCF_000703405.1 Apaloderma vittatum
ACCGTCGCGGCAGCGATGTCTGTGGAGTTGGTGGAAGAACTTGAGCTGCCTGCTTGGATTTGGCAGAAACCTCTGGTGAGGGAGTCAATGACAGGCATTTATATGCACCTAAGGGAGTTAGGTGCCCGGCTCCTATTGAAATTCAATAGGATTTAGTTGCTTGGAGCCTTTGGGAAATTTTGACCTAAAATTGCAGGCGTGTGGTGGTCTTTATCGGTCCCCGTGCTATTGTTCTGTGCTCTCGGCACCAACTGAAGGCAAATAGAAAAGCTTTGGCACAACCAGCTATTCTGTCTCCTAGTAAGTGTCTCTTTCAGAACACGAATGCTTACATAAATATTATTTCATCTTAATTAAAAATATTAATCAGGGGAATTCAGTGATACCCAGTAATTTCTTAGGATTAATTATGAGCCTCTGAAGATAGAAGTGTGATACTGATGCCATGTTTTTTGTTTTTGTTGCCTGATTAAGCATTTCATGCAAAATATGCTAGATAAAGAATTTTAGCAAATGATTCTAGGATTTTGCAAAGGAAGGAACACCAAGTCTTCTGATCTTAAACATTTTTTAAAAACTTACCATTACTGTTTTTTTATTTGACAAGACCTTTGGAAGCGAGGAGATTAAGTAGGGGGGAGAAAAATCCCCAATCCTAAATAGTGCTTTTGGCACTTGCTGTCGCTCAGTGTTTATATATATGAAAAACCTTTTATCTCTTTCTATTTTCGATCTGTACTTCATCAAGTTGGGATTTTTACTTTATTGAGCTTGGTGCCTGTCTTTGTTTGATTAGGCCATCTGATTTTGCTGCTCTGTGTATCTTAGAAAACACAGTTAGAGCTTTCAGGAAGAAAAACCCTGCCTTTCTCAACAGAACAAAGAGGGGCCTCTCTATACAAAGTGAGATTAGAAGAAACAGTTGCCTTCACTGCCGTTGATTTGCATCCCAGGCTGTACCCCAGCGCTGTCTGAAGCGTTTTGCAAGCCCCGATGTGTCAGGTGAACAGTGAGCTGCCAAGGGGACTCAAGCTCTATCCGAGCTGCCGCAGTTCGATTTTTGCATCCCAGAATGTTAGGGGTTGGAAGGGTCCTCAAAAGACCATCTAGTCCAAACCCCTGAGTGTAAATGCAACCTATTGCTCTACAGGAGAGATGCGTTCCTCTTGTGGGGTGTGTTTTTCTTTTTAACCCTTTGGGGGCTGTAGAGGATATGCTGCATCCCTGCTTGTGAAGATGCTGAGCCTGTTTCTCTGTTACCCGATGCTGCTCTTGCAGCCCCTGGCTGATGGCAAGTGCCCTGTTTGTCCCTTTGCATTAGCATCAGCACTTCTATTGGCCCCTCTCTTGGCTCCTTCAGAGACCCCCTTGTCCTGACTTCTGGACAAAACTTTTGGCAGTGTCCTCGCCTTGCTGCGGTTGATGGCGACGAGGTTACTGTTGTGCTTCACTGCTAGCTCTTGCTGGGTAGGAGCTGTAGGTCTGGGGAAGCGTTGGGGCAGGAGGAAATTCCTACAGTACAAGAAGTTTGTACTCATGAGGCTTAAAGTCATCCCCTCCATCAATGCCTCTTGTTCACCTGCGCTTATTATCTCCCCTTCCTCGTCAGGCAGCCACCTCTGTGGCAAATGGAATAAGCTGTCGTCTTCGATTTTTGGTCTTCTGTTGTGAACCAGAGTAACGCAGTGGTATGCTTTGCCTCCTTGCTCCTAAAACAGGTATTTTCCCTCTCTTACGTTGAGGAAGTTCATTATAAGAAGTCTAGACTCAGTGAAAGCATTCTTGTTCATAGCAGGTTTCAGAAAACCTCATCTAGTCCCTCCCACATCAAGTGGCTGCATGAACTTCTGTGATGCCCTGTGACCAGCTCCAGCTTTCAGGACTCCAGGCAGAGCCTCAGGCAGTATATCCTCTAACCAGATGCTTCCAGATAAAATTTCTTTAGCTGTTAAGTAGCTGTTGTTACAGTGTGGTGATGCCTTCTATGTCAGGATTTTGTTGTGGTTAGTTTTACAGTTCTTATTTTTTGTTATTCCCAAGCTATTAATCTGTCCAATTGCTTAAGAACATTTCCTTCAGCTAAGTTTAGGGACTCTGTCCTTCCTTTTGGAGCTGCTGCGCTTCGTCTCACAGTGTGGATGTTGGATGCCTCCCAAGGTTGGATTGTAGCCCTTCCCATCCAGTGAGTGGGGAGTAGTAAAGGAAGAGCTTTTCAAGATACATTTATTAGCAAAATAAACCAGATATTCATTTTGCTAATGTACTTGTGTGTGTTTGTTTTCAGAGATCTGACTTTTCCAGTCACGCAGCTGAAGTCTGGTTCCTCCTTCAGTTCAGTCACAGTCCTTTCCATAAGTTATTTTCCCTGTTGTCTTCTGACGGAAAGAACTTCCTTGTTCTTTTGGCATCTCAAAGTTTGTCAAGGCAATAGTTCAAGTGCCCTTACCCACAGCGGGTCCAGCTCTTTGGTACAAGCCAAACCTAATACTCAGGCTTTTAATCACAGCTGTTCTCTGAGCCCTTCTCTGCGTGGGCTTATTGTGCAGCTGTGATAAATGCCTGGGAGCTGCGAAGCTGTAATGACAGAGAGCGTGGCTGTATTTGTCAGGGGACTGTGTTTTTATGGATCTTGCCTAAATTCCTTCATTAGGTGATGAGAGCTGTGCTTTAGCCAGGCGATTAAGCTATGAGATATCTGTCTCAGGATGAGGATCGTTTCTGTGTTTTGATGGCTCTTTCGTCGTACCTGAAACGATTCCCAAAGCTGCTCGTGTGGTATCTGATCAACTCGGAGGAACTTCTGTTTCCACGTCAAAACCGTGAAAGTGAGTAGTGAGATGCACTGAAAAAAATCTGAAATGGATCCCACATGCTGACCCCACTCCTGCACCAATGCACCAGTGAGGACTCGGGCTCTTTCGCTGGTCTTTGTGAGATATATTTCATTCCTTGACACGTGGGAAATGACTGCCTGGAGCTCTGTTGTACTTGCACCAAGCACTGTACCACAGTAGAAACGCCGGTCTTGTCTTCCCGTTCCTTTTAGTTGAAAATGTCAATTTTTGTGTGAGAAGTTGCTCACGGCTGTAGAGTTACTGCCCCTGGTTGAGTTCTTCAAGCAACACGATCTACGTGTGTATCCCACGTTCACCTTCTCTACCTTTTCATCCAGAGTTAATCTGGTATTTGGCTGTGGTGGGATGGCATGGCGGAGAAGGCATGAGGACGGCCTAAGAACGTGCCTGGGCTGAGCACTAATCATAATTAGAAGGGGGAAAAAGCCTCTCCTCTTAAGCAGGAGGGCTCCTATATGCCCACAGTGTGAAGGTACACAGCGCTTACATCTCGAAGGGCTCTTTTTACCCTATCAGTATGGTTCGATTTTTTAATCTCAGTGTTGCATTTCTGCTTTCACCTTGTAGAAGGGAGATCACAATTAAATTACATAGGGTTGGGTGGGTGCTTGCACAGCGCAGTCCCTGTGTGTCTCCTCCACTGAGCTTTAACCTCCACTCCCGCTAGTGTTTTGCAGGCAGTAATTCTCTATTTTAATTTTCCCATGTGCTGAAGGTTACTTTGATTCTCATTACCTTCATTCTTCACATCTTCTCTCTCTGCTCAGCACTTTATCCTTCCATTTTCCTGTAGCAGCTTCTCGCAGCCGTATTTCAGTCTAGCTGATTAATTGTGGGAATCACAAAACTTTTACACAGAGCGCCTGGTAGGGCCATTTGGAGAAAGTACCAAAGAAACAGTGGACCAAATTAATCCATAGTGCAACTGAGACTTGCTGAAACTCTCAGGTGTGAGTGAGGCATTGCTGCTCTCTTCCTGTTAAATGGAATTGGCCCTAATTCGCCACCAGCATAAATGAACTAAGGATCCTTCTAGTTAGTGTAAAGATTTTCATGTTAATCAGGAAAACACAGGCAATAATTTAGTAGCTTAGGAAGGCATAATTTTCTAATGTATTTTTTCCGTGTTGTCTGCAAGCTTCTGGCTGCTAATAAAAGCGTGTCCTGACAGAAATTCATCTGACTGCCCTGCCCCCAGGAGACTGCTTATTAGACTTATGCAATGCAAGATATTAAACCCACTTTTGTCTGTCGCATAGCCACAGGCAGGGGAGGGGGAATTTGCCAGTTGCTAATGGATACCTGGCGGGTCTGTGTTTGACCATGAAGAACAGCTTGTGCACTTTCACCCCCGATGTTCCCTGAATAACTCGGGTCTCATTTAGGTCAATAAGCCTTTATCAAAACGTCAGGAGTGAAAAATGTGTCTTGGTGTAAGCCGACTGGTCGTTCCCTCCAGTCATCGGAGTCTATAGGACAATCAATGTTCTCTGAGCTTGTCTGCGTGTCACGCCAAGAGCGGGGTGACAGGAACCATTGACTGCGGGGCTCTCGCTTTGTCTTTGGCGCGGCCCCATTTGCATACTGGCCGGTGCCTGTTAGCCAGCCAGCCAGGCAGGGCCTCTAAACACCCTCCGCACGCGGCCCCCGATGCAAATCCCCCGCGCGGAGAACACACGCTCCTTTACAGCACAATCCGGGCTTTCATTTCCTACCTTCTTGCTCCAAAACTGAAGCTACGAATCCCGGCGAGGCCACGGTGCTGTTTTGCGGTTTCATTGTGCTAAAACATTAACTGCTCTCTCCAGTTTTTCTTTGCCTACCAAGATCTTTGTTGTTGACTTGGTAATTGCTTCTGGGGATGTTGGAACAGCCTTACCTGTGCTGTCACATGTGACGTGAGGCTGTACATCCCTTCCCCAGATCAGTCAGTTTGGGTGAAGGATGGTTTTTGCACCCTGTGTGCTTGCTGTTTGCTTTTGTTAAGGGCATTTCCTCCCTGGTAGTGATGAAAAGAGACGTACCAGCCTCTGCCTGCAGAATGGTACGTAGATACTAGAGGTTATTGACCATATCTCTGAAATGAATATAATCGTCTGATCAGAGAAGATGGTGCTTTATTGTGAAATAAATTACACCCCGTGTAATAATTTACACCTCGTGTAAAGCAGGGCTCATAATTTTGCCATTCGTTGTAGGTCCGTAAATGACATTAGATGGAATTGCGCAAAGGGAGAGTTTCATTGCGTTTGAAGCTTCTGTCGTAAGCTTTCCTCTAAAACATCTAGTGCAGACGCTGTTTCTTTAGATTTATGATGTTCATTATGACTTTTTTTGTTGAAAAATATTGAATAGTAGTCCAATTTAAAAAAAAAAAAAGTGAGAGGGAGGGTTCTGGTGGATCTTTTAAGAATGAAGATTCTTGGCTGGGTCAAAGGGTCTGAGCTTCATATTTGTTACAAGAAATGGTCTGGACAGTGTCGTTATACCTTGAAAATCCAGCTGGAATACAAGTGTGGATAAACAATTGTCGTAGCTTTCTGCCACGTCTGACATCTCGGACAGGTTAGGAGATTCTTTCCCCTAGTTTTGACAATCCTGGCTAACGTTCTCTGAGCTTTTCAAGGAGTGCCACGGAGTCAAACTTCAGTGCCGCAGTAGCCTGAGATGATCAGATCGTTATGCCATCAGGAGACTCCTGTTTTCAAGCCACAAAAAGTTAAGACCAAAGTCAACTGATGCAAAACATTTTTCCTCTCTATTTTTACTGTGTACAGACCTATTATTTTACTTGGTATTCAGGGCGATGCCCCATGTGTTTCTCAAGCTGATAATATGACTCCAATTGATCTCGGCTGGACAAGCGTTGTATCCTGGTTTTTCCTTCCCATTAATTTAGAAAATAATTGTAGGTACTATCGTGAGTCCTATTTGCCAATCTGATATGAAAAAGGAGTGAACCCTGCAGAAATGCGCAGATAAAACATTCAGCAGCGTGTCACCTTCTCTGCAGTTGCTCTTTATGTTGAATCACTCCATGAATTAGCAGCTCATTCTCTTAATCTGTGTGACCCTATGTAACGTGACACCTTAACGATCGCTTTCTCTGCTTTACTCTTTCCGTGTGCTGTGTATTTTCAATTACAAGCTGCTTTTACCACTCCAGGGAATACCTTTTGCCTTTGGCTCTGGTAGAGAATGTGACCACTTATTAATCAAGTCGACGAGTATCACAGCTCCCCAATATTCGACAAGGCTGTGCTGGGTACGCCGGGCTCCCCCAGACTGCAGAAAAGCAAGGTTCATCTATCTGCACGTGGCCTAAATCTCAAATCCAACATAACTGTGCCTCTGTCTAAGCAACGAGGATGTCGGATGTCTTTGACATCTGTCGCTTTGAGGAATTCCCAAAGTCAGACCTTAGCAGTGCTTCAGGATGAGGTCTCTTCTGCTGATACCTTTAACTGTTGCTTGAGACCTCACTGTGTGCACCTGGAGGCTGACACGTTGGTAATGAATGCTGGAAATCTTTCTTCAGTCTGTGTGAGATTAAAAGAAGACTGAAAAAGTGTAAATGAAGGTGAGGTTAAGCTGATACGGTAAATGGAATGTGAAGCACACCTCTTCCCGAAATGAAAAACGTTAGCAAAATACTCATCTTCTGAATCCTGCCTCTGCCTGTTTTCTTTGGCTCAGTCATGAGACCGCTTGTTTGAATTAGACCAAGTGAATTGCACAGAATGGCGTTTTTTTAGTATGTGTAGATAAGCCAGATGGCATACAATTAAAGTATTCTAACTTGCTCTTAATCTTTTCTTTCTTTACTCTTACAGGTTTTTCTAGGTTACTTGAGATTATTTTGGTATAGTTGATGTTTATTTCACTGTCCAAATTTTACATTTGATTTTAGCATTTCCTAATACATTCTGAAAAAAAGATGAAAGACGAACAGCAGAGAATTAACCTTGTTCCTCATCTGTTTCTTTTAGGAAATTGTATTAGTGGTGTTCTTTGGAACAGAATACGTGGTTCGGTTATGGTCAGCAGGATGCCGCAGTAAATACGTTGGAATATGGGGAAGGCTTCGTTTTGCTAGGAAGCCTATTTCAATCATTGGTGAGTATGCCCAGCTTGCCAAGTTGACATAAACAATGGGTAAAACTTCTCCTTCAAAGTTCAGAGAAATGGAGTTTCTGCAGTAGTTGAAGCCAAGTTAAAGCAAGAGCTCTTGTCTTGTAGAGCTGAATTTCCTTTCAGGAACCCATGACACTGTCACTGGAGAACAACTGTAGCTTGGTTTGTTTTTCCAGAAGAGCAGAACGTTTTCTTTTCACAAGTGATCTGAAGTTTTGCCAGAAATAGATCTTGGCCATAGTCCTGTCTCCTGTGACCTCAGAATCCCAGACACTGTGCAACAGCTACAGCTGTGTGTTTTAAGATACTGAATGGACACTTCCCCCCCGCCTCCCCCAGCAGCAGTTAGAATAATTTATTATCAGTTTATTTTCTACTTTTAATTGAGCTACGTACTGTGTGGTGGAGCATGATGGATGCACTGTAGTTACTTTGTGTGTCTATTAGATTAAAATACAGTTTTCAGTAATGCATTTGGAACTGGGCACCTGAATTCCCTTGATATTCACTGCACTTGGCTTCCTAACATGACTTTAGTGTTCTAAGAAATTACATCCGTATATCCATATATATCACAGAACTTTTTTTTTAGAATGCTTGTCATGCATTTAATGATTTCACTGAAAGAAACATAGTAATCCAAAATCAGTCTGTATTTTGCTAGCCAATACTGAGAAAGCTATGTAAAGACTCTTGCCCCAAAGCATGTAAAATATAAATGTATTAAACCAGAGTTGGGACTAGGAGTATCATTGTAGAAACACAGTAATTCTTGTTCTGGGACATAGTTTTTTCCACTGTTCAGAAAAGTTACTTGTTGTCCAGTAGAGGATATAGTTTTTCAGAAACTGTCTGCAGTTTTGCTGAATCCAAAATTTTATACCTGGGTATTTTTAGAATCATCAAATAGTTTAACACAAGGGGTTCTGAAACACTGTCCTATATATTTCAGCTGGGAAAGCTAAACAACGCTCTACTTTCCCAGATATGTATTAAGAACTACTTAATTTTCCAAAATACAGAGTTCTTCTCCAAAATTAACTAGGCCTGAGGCACAAAGATTTAGAGTACAGTCCTAGGGTAATAGTAACTGACTTAAACTAAATTAGACTTATGCAGTATTTCCAATTTTTCTCTGACTTTCAGACCTGGACAGATGAAATAATAGGAAGCCAGTTGTCTCATATATGAAATAAACTCCCAAACCTCTGTCAGTGAATAAAATATTGTCCAAAACAGCAGCCAAAATAACATACACACAGGAGATGATAGGTAGAAAGTGCTGAAATTCCTCATGGGTTATAGCTAATAAGGATTTCAGGCTGCTGAGCCTGTTTTTCAGTAACTCAAATCACTGGTCATGTGGCTGGGATGTGGCCGTCATGGACCCATCATGCTAAAACCTTTTTATGTCATATCACACAATTATATTTGCTTTCTGTACTACAGTAGAGGTCTCTTGTGACTGTTCACATCGTTAGCATTGGTTCTAGGAAGAGGCTTGCAGAAGCCTTGCGAGTTGCTGCTACCTCATTTTTTTTTTTTTCAATTGCCTTTTGTTTTCCAGATCTGATTGTCGTCGTGGCTTCCATGATCGTTCTCTGCGTGGGCTCTAAAGGTCAAGTCTTTGCAACCTCAGCTATCAGGTAATTATATGCAATAAACAAAAATAATGCTGAGTAAGGTGGGTGTTGGTTTTTTTTCTTTCTTTTCTTGTTTCAATTCTTGTAGGAGAATATGAGCCACTGCTCAGAGTCGTGTAACACCGATCATGTATGGGTGTGATGCATTGTCTGCTTGTAATCCCTTTATGTCTGGTGAGGGTCAAGGTGCACATACCTCTGCCGCTTTTCCCCAGCTAGGGTCTCTCCAAATCCTGGTTTAGTTTCTTGGCTCGGTTTTGTAGCCTCTCTTTCATGCTTCATGTCTCTGACGCCTTCCAGCTGCTTCTTCGTAAAATGCCAGGGGTTAGTGGTTGTGGATTCCTGATGGACTGAAACCACCTTGTGCTCGAGAAGGTTTTTCTGAATGAGAGGACACTCCAGCTGCAGCCATGCCCTGGGGTGGCAGTGACAATAAAAGGACATTTAAAAATATTATTGGGCTGTCTATTTGAAATCGCCTATGAAATTCCTCAAAGCTGAGGAATTTGCATCTTGAGCGAGCTGAATGTTGCTTCCCATCCTGGCAAGCAGGTCAAATGTGAGTTGATGAATGAATAGACAGCGTTCACAGTTCATGTCCAAAATTCCTGAATCCTTGAGTTATCCTTACTAGCCATGGGCACAGAGGTCTGTCCTTCTCTTGTGCAATCTCCCCGTGCTGTCTTCATAGCAAGCAAGAGGAGAGATGGGTGAAAGGAATGAAAAAAGGCTGCTAAGCCTGACGTAAAGTACCGTGCCTCTCTCTTGCAACAGTCCTTTGGAAGAGAGCGGCTTCCTTGCTCTGCCTCTGTTTCTTCTGTATCTTCAGTCTCTTAATTCTTCTAAAAATTGTGTTCCAGGGGCATCCGTTTTCTGCAGATTTTACGAATGCTGCATGTTGACCGTCAGGGTGGGACCTGGAGGCTGCTGGGATCGGTCGTGTTCATACACAGACAAGTGAGTTTGAGCGCTCTGAGGACTGGCCTCAGAGGTGTTGCAGAAGTGCCTGTGTTCTGAACAGCATCTATGCAGCCATCCTAAAAATGTCAAATACATTTAACGTGGGGGCAGGCAGCCATTTATTTTAACCAGGTACGGTTGCTCTGCCTTGTTCAAGGGACAAAAAGTTCCTAAAAATATTCAACTTCGCTCGAACAAACGTCTGACTTGGAGTTGGACTGAACTACAGAAAACGAGACTTCTGAAAAGTAGTCTGGGTATTTCTAAAACTATGTGTCTAAATTCCAAAGTTGTTTTCCATGTGGTACTCTCTGAAAAAAAAAAAATATTGCCCGACTACTTTTTGGTGATGAAAAAGTTGAAGAGTGACACTTGTGAGGGAGAAGCTGGTTTGAAATGTTCATACTGGATCAAGTCATCAGCCATGCAGTAAATTCTTCCACCGTTGAGTTCAGTGAAGTTTTGTTAATTTGCACAGCCAACAGTCGGATGTCAAAGTTTATTAATTGCTGAAATTATATTCTTCCCTTCCAATTATCTTTGAAAAACCATCAGTGATAGGTAGTTTAGGTGTCTCAATGATACCCTAATACTCTTATTTTGATTCTCTTTGCAGGAACTGATAACTACGCTCTACATTGGATTTCTGGGCCTGATTTTCTCCTCTTATTTTGTCTACCTGGCTGAAAAAGACGCCGTAAACGATTCTGGAGAAACAGAGTTTGGCAGCTACGCGGATGCCCTGTGGTGGGGAGTAGTAAGTATGACAATTTCACATTTTTTCAAGTAGTTAACACCTTCAAATGTGGAGAAAAGTTCAAGTAAGTATGGACTAAAACCAGGACTTTCAAATGGCGTCTTACTGCTTCACTACACTTTCTGGTTTTGTAATTCTGTGAAACCAAGACAGTACTGTAGGTCATCAGTAGTTTTATTTGGACTTACACTTTTTCACAAAGTGATCAAATTGCATGTACAAGATGTAGAAACATCTGTTCTTCTTTCTTTATTCTGTCTTCCCTTTTGTTACACTCATTACTTCTTGCTACCTTTCTCATGGCAGGGTTCCACCTTCTAAGGTTTAAGAGTCTTGCTAAATCAGGGCTAGTGTTTGGGGGCTTTTTTGTATGCTTGGGATTTGTCTGGTTTGTTTTTTTTTAAACAGATAGCTGTGTTTTGCAATTTGGCCTGGGACAGTAATTCCCTGTTTGTTCAGAAATCCAGGCACAGGACTGTTTTATAGCGATTATATTGCTTCGGAATCCCCTTAGCATCCTTGTGTAGCATTTGTGTTGCTCAGACATTTCTTGGGTTTCTCTAAGGTGCTGCCACACTTTGGTGTAGACGTGTGTTTAGTTCTGCTTTCTTGCTATTGCTAGTGATAGTTTTCTCTGTTTTCACTTACTATGTGTGCTTACTAGTTTGGCAGCTCTGTTCTGGAATTATATTTTTGTAAATGTTTTGATTTTGTTGCTTCTGCTAGTAACAATTCCCTCTTTCTTTTCTTGCCTGGTATGCAAATATTAGGCTGGCTGCTCTGTTCTGGTATTTCCCTTCTGTAATTGTTTCCCTTTCCTTTTTCTATTACAGTTCAAAGAAAAGTACTTTTTGGAAGCTGTTTTTCCTTATCATTAGCATTCAAGCAATGACTTGTTTTTATCTACTTTAATTGTACGTAGCTTAATAAAACAAACTTATTATTAAGCGCTTGCATTTTCAAAATGTGCTGGTCTTCCAGAGTCTTCTCTTTGCTGTTTTGAATTGAAAGGGGTTGTTTCTGTATTCATTAAAAATGCGACTACTAGAAGTCTTATGTGCAAGAATGGCAGGACTAGCATGTCCATTTCACTAATAAAACATTATTTTTTAAGAAATACTTTTAAGAAACCTCTGTGTGTGTGTGCTTATGTCGGGTTCTCTCTACAAGCAGTACCACTTGCTGTTTCAGGAAGGAAAGACCTAGAGATGAGCAAGTCCGTTGCAGGTCTCCTGGTGCTGAACTGCGTATGGAGCTTTTTTTGAATACTTCAGGTTTGGTTTAGGTTGCTGTTAAGATCTGCTGTAGAACTCTTTCCTCTTGCTGCCCGCCAGGGTTAAATACAGCCTCTCTTAGGATCAGAAAACTTGCTGCGTAGCACAAGGCAGTGGCTTTCTGGCAAGCAGCTTTTTCAGTGCTTTCATGTCGTTATGGCGTTTTTACTTTCCAGTACGGCAGTCAGATGACTCGATAATTAACGGTGGCAGATGTAGCTGCGTTTAAAAACACATGCTGTCATTGGCGTGGGCATTAAAAATTGAGTATGTGACAGAGCAGATTGACTTCCTGAAAATACAGTAAAACCTTCCAAGCAATACGATCTGTCAGGACACTGAAATATTCTCCTCTCAGGGAGATATTGCTTAGTTAATGTGCATGCCAGTTGTTTTGTCTTTGTAATTACAATAAACGTGTTTAATCAGTAAGTTTGATTATGAGAATATTCTTTCTCTGTTGTAAATTCTATTATATAGCAAGATGCCACTTGAAGAGTGAGACCGCATTTGATGAACCCATAATGTAATTTGTTTAATGTTCAAAATATAATCCACTGTCCTTGTTCTGCTCTAAGCACAGATGATAGCATTAGCTTCTGTTAACTGCTAAAAGGATTTAGCAAAACAAAACTGAAATGGGTTCAGGTCCATTCATTTCTGGTGTTTTGATAGCAGAAGAAGAGGCTGAGGGGGGATCTCATCATGCTCTACAATTACTTGAAAGGACATTGTAGAGAGGTTGGTGCTGGTCTCTTCTCACAGGGAATTAGGGACAGAACCAGGGGGAATGGTTTCAAGTTGCAACAGGGCAGGTTTAGGCTGGACATTAGGAAGAAATTCTTCACGGAAAGAGGGGTCAGACCCTGAAACAGACTGCCTGGGGAGGTGGTTGAGTCGCCATCCCTGGATGTGTTCAAGTGTCGTTTAGATGTGGTGTTGGGTGAGATGGTTTAGGGGTGACCTTGTATTGTAGGGTCAATGGTTGGACTCGATGATCCCAAGGGGCTTTTCCAACCTGAATTGTTCTATGATTCTATGATGCTGTAAGATTCTTCCTGTTTTCTCCTAGGGAAAAGCCCTGTAAAGTTAGGACAATAACTGGGAGGTCCTTAAGTATCAGGATGCTTCCTAATGAAGATCTCCAACTCAAACAAAAATACAAAAATACAAAAACCTTCTCAAAGCGTTAGGTCTCAAAAGTTGCAGTTGTGTTCTAGTCAGAATTTTCAGAATTGGTTAAACACCACAGATTCTGGTCGCTGAAAACCTGTGCCAGCCTGTTTTGCACTGGACGTGCAGAAGAGGGTAATGAACGGCTCCTGCCTCAGACACGGTGGTAGATCCGTGATCTGTCTGGCAGAGTCGTTGAGCTCACTCCTCTGAATGAGATTGCTTCTCTGTAGTAGAGACGACTTCTAAAAGAAAAGAGCTTGGTAATGTTTTCACACCCCCTTTCTCTCTCTGCTACGCGGCACTTTTTTGTTACCTCGACGTACTCTGTGCTGCTGAGCAAGCTCATTGGGCAGCGGCAGCAGAATGCGTAGCGTAAAGAGAACTATGGAAAGGGTCTGTTACCACAACTAAACTGCATCTGGAATTGGGTATTTTATGTTACTGTGTTTTGCTGACTATAGATATACCCATAGGATGCATAACTTCTAATGAAATGTTCCTCATTGTCATTGTTGTTATTTATAAATCTATATTGCTTTTCCATTTCCATATGTAAATTGCTCTCCCGGGCTTTATCTGAATTTCCTTGAGGGCTCAGGCTTGTAGCTCTTGGCCATTCCGGTTTAGGGGCTTCTGGCAGAAACCTAAGGTTGCCTTGTGGCCTGAAGATTTGCCTGTATTATTGCGAGTTTTGAATGTAGCGCTTGTGCTGCCTGGATTTCAGCAACTTGGAAAGATTCTCTTTTTTATTCAGCTTGCTTGAATGCATTTGACTGAATAAGACATCAGCAGTGGGAAGGCTTCTACTGTGCTCCTTGCATGGAGGTGTAGGAAAGCATTCAAACCTTTCTGCAATTTACTGCACTTGGATTGCAAAGAAGTCAGGAGCCAATCGATATTTCTGGTCTTTTGCTGGATGTTCTTCTAGTATTACTTGATTTAATCAAGCTGGGTGTTGCAGATGGGTCAGAAAAATTGAGTGGTATTTGGTACATGAAGCAATAACCTCGTGCAATTCATGTTGAAATCGCAGGGCTGCAAATTTAGAAGCAAAATGGTTGAGGTATTTTCTGTAAGGTGATTTTTCCTTGTTTGCTTTAGTGTTTCTGCGACGTCTGCCTTTCTCGTAGCTCTGATTCACGCGTTCTTGTGTTTTGTGACCGTTTAACTCTCCACATTTTTGCAAGCGTTTCATCAACACCTGATTAGTTTGCTGAGCTCACTTGAGCCTGACAGCCCTCAATAAAATCCCTTTCTGATTCAGTGCTGACAAACGTTACTATTTCTTCTTGCTGTGGGGATTTTTGCTTTATATTTCCTCCTGCAGACTGTTGATGCATATTTAATAGGAACAAGCTTAGACTTAATACCAAAGCCTGTGGTGGTGCCCATGAGATCAAAGTTCTGAAATAGTCAATGGATGAATATGATTTTGCTCCTAATTAAAACAATTAGTTTTACATGCTGCTTTTCAATGGAAATTTAATGTGTGAGCTCTTGTATCAATTTAATTTCATTAGGCCAATGTATTTACTATGCTAGAGTAGAGGTTGAGTCAGTGTTTCCGTTGTAAGATTCTATTTTACAACTGTAAAATTAGTATTGTACTCTTCAGGGAGTTATTAATCTGGCTGTAAAAATTCATTTAGGGCTGAAACTTGGCATGTAAGGTTTCAGCAGCATATATCTTGGGGGAAAAAATGTAATTTTGGAGTACAATGCATTGGTAGATGGATTAAAGTTATGAGAGCAGATAAAAATGTTAATTTAAACACATGCTTTGATTTGCAACCCAATTTCCAAAATGTTTTGGAGGTTTTTTTGGGTTTTGTTTGTGGTTTTTTTTTTTTTAAATCCTGACCAGCAAAGAAAATCCTTTTCCTGCAACGCTGATGCTTCATATATATCAGTTCAGAAGGGATGGGTGGTGGGAAAGGGGAGACATGCTTTTTTGTTTAGGAATTTGTCTTCACTTGTACTGCAGTTAGCTCAAAAGCATCTATTTCTTTTCACATTTCTAGTTGATGTACACATTTCAACGCAATGTAAAGACTGTAACACAGAAAAATCTCTTCAGTCACAAGGATTTTGTAAACCTTTTAAAGAACTGGGACTTAAACCACTCTCTTCCCATGTAGTCTTTTATGTAAGAGGGTACTGGAGGCCATCACATTTCCCATAATTTAATTTTGTTTTGAACAGGAAATTGTAATTACACAGAATCACACAGAATTGCCCAAATTCGGAAGGACCCTTAAGATCATTGAGTCCCACCATTAACCTAACACTGAGTCCTCGACTAAACCGTGTCCCTGAGCACTATGTCTAAATGACTTTTGCACACCTCCAGGGAAATCAGGATTTTTTTTTTTTTCTTTTCAATTGACCTTCTTATGTAGGTAAGGAGATAATGTCATCGCTTCCATTGCTCATCAGGCCCTGAATTAAGGTGGTATTTCAACAACAGTTCGAGGACTTGAGGCAAAGGTACTTGGGTGCCTAACTTGTTGATTCTTAAAATGCTTTTGTAAAATATGAAACAGTTTAGAAGTAAGCCCCATTTTGAAAACTCATATTAAAAATTTCAATTCTTGAATGTTTTGAGCGTCGGCAGCTTGCAATAAGAGTTTTAACATCACCACCTTGAGCAGCTGGAGCTGTCGCGTGTTTGGCAGACGTTGCTTAGAAGAAGGTGGCCGGTTGGAGCGTGGGTGTTGCTGCCCATGTTCCCAAGGTAAAATACAGCCCAAAAGTGAACAAGAGGCACTGCAGGACAAGGAGAGGATGACCTGTGGGTATTTTTGTCTGGGACTACGTCCTTTGTGTCCTGGGCAGCTGAAGCCCAGAGCATCCAAAGCAAATCTGACCAGGCAGCAGCCAAGGTGTGCTGCAGCTGCGCGAGGGCTTCCCGCGGTTTCAGGTGCCCTTGTTCGGTTGTCCTCCCTCAAAATCACAGATAAAAATCTCTCTCATTTCCAAATTCAGAAATAGCTTGTGACATAGGTGAATTTAAATTGCTCTCAGATGCCAAATGTTTCCCTCTGCTCCAAACAAATCCATTCTTTCCTTGAGCTCACACGAACGACTCCTTAAGCCTCGTTATGTTCCACCACCGCGGTGGTAATCTTTACTTCAGGGTTTTGAAACCCAAACTCAGTGGATGTTTCCTGCGAGTGTGCATTAAATTATCTGTCCTTATTCTCTATGTATTATACAAATCAGTGATTCATTAGACTGTTTTCAGGATCTTTACTGCATGGAAAATTGTCAGCTTCTCTTGCTATTTATACCTCTGTTGTTCTCTTGAGTGCTTCGCGTCTGAGCCCAGACATACTCCACGGTTACAGTGTGTGTGTGTGTGTGTGTGTGCGCGCGCACTCCTTCCGTGCAACAGCCCCGTGATACTCTCAGCAAACGTCTCCTGCCCATAAAAAAAATCAGCAGTTCAGAACCCTTGGCAGCCTCCCTCTAAGGAAAGCGTGTGACGCAGGCACCAACCTGTAGCCCAGCGACTTGAAATGCTGTAAAGTTGCCTCAGCCATGAAGACTGAAATGAATGGCTCTCCTTTACAAGATTCTAAACACGTATTTTATTGTAATTCAATTTCCTCTGCTTTTTCTCATCTATTATAGACGCGGAAGAAAACCTAGAGAGTTACTTTCATTGATGTCACACAGACAGTCGTTGGGAGAGTTAGGAATGAAACTGATGTTTCTTTAAATAAAAAAGAAAGAAAGAACAACAACCCAAAGCTGCCACGTTAATACCTGTTGTAATGTTCTATGTATTTCTCTTTACAGGTGACTGTTACAACTATTGGCTATGGGGATAAAGTGCCTCAGACCTGGATAGGAAAGACCATCGCATCTTGTTTTTCAGTATTCGCAATTTCATTTTTTGCCCTGCCTGCGGTAGGTTACCTTGTGCTTCTCCTGGCAGTTTCATATTGACTCATTAGTCGTCAGAGGCAACTTTTGTTGTTGATTCTTTAACTTTTAATTTAACCTGATGTAATGAAAGCTTTGTATTAACTTCCAGAATTGTACTAAATCTCTATAGCTTTTAGAAGCAAAAGAGCTTCTGTAAGTGGCCAAAAAAGTAAATATGTAGTGTTTATTGTATGCAACGCTAGATTTGGTAACTGAGAAATATTTCATTCAAAATGTTTTTTCTGCCCATCTCAGAAGTGTGAAGGAAGTTATTTCTCACGCTAATTACTTCTGGACTCAGTAACTTAGTGCTATTTTGGCTTTTTAAGACATTCACTCACAGTTTACTTGACCAGGGTGAACTGTAGAGCTCTCATACTCATCATTCTTCTAGCAAAGCTGCTGAAAAGGTGTCGCTGGCAGAGAGACAACAATAAGGATACAGCTCTTTGCCAAATTAGCATCTGCCCATGGCCAAGGTTCCATTTTTCAAAGGTGACCAAGGGCTGAGCTTTTGAAGGTGTTTCGACACTTTGCTTGCACTGAAAACAGGTTCCCAAGTATTTTCTAACAAGAAACAAGGCACCTGAGTACCAAGGGTAAATTCAAAATGAGCAAAACGTGGACCGTGGTTTCTAAACCTAAAATATTTAGTGCCAAGGGGAGTTAAGGGTGAGGTGTTTTGTGTTGTTTTTTTTTTCACAAATTTAGCGGTACTCCTGAAATGTGCTGTTAAAATGTTTATTTTTTCAGCAAGTTTTTCAGTTCAGTGACATGAACAGTTGTGTACAAGTACAGCATGGATGAGGAGAATACTTCATGCCAGTATTGTTGGAAAAATTCTTCATGGCATGAAATAGTAAAAAATCCAGTGGCTTTTAAAAACTAGTCACTTCAAAGGTGCATAACCTTTTGCAGAGAAGCGTAATGAAGTGTAGGTTTTTAGACTCCCCAGCATCAGTTGGCCTGTAAAGCATGTTCTTTCCCCCTTCCTCACCTCATCTCTTTCACGTTTGTTCCTTGTTTAGAGGAGAGATCTGGTAAATGGAACGATTTGTAAGAAAAAGTGCCAAAAGCTACTATTGTGACTGAAGGGGGATTTTTGTGGTTTGTTTTTTGGGGTTTTTTTGGTAGGTCTTGAATGCCAGCAAAGGTGTTTTATAAATAGTTGTGTGGCAGCCTCACCTTCACAGCGATGCTTTTATGTTTCCCTAGTCATTTGTAGAAGTAAAACAACAACAAACATCCCTTTATCAGTGTGATTTTTAATACTGAATTAAGTTGTTCCTGTGAGCTGGCCCAAGGGGGAAATTTAGGGTTTGAAGCTCCCAGCAGTAAATAGTTGATAGGTAGTAACTACTCCACGCTGCCTTGGTGCTGTGCTGAACCAGGGGAGCTGGCAGGGATCACTGTCAAAACTAGTTGTTTTGGCTAAACACAACTGGGCTGGGCTCTGGAGCTAGCAACGATCCTTCATTTCCCAAATAAGCGATGCTTAAGCATCACTAACTCTTTGATCTTTTGTACGTTAACATAATAGGAAGGGCCTTTCCTGTGCCTTTCAAAACACTCAATGATTAATACCGTTCTTAGAGGTTGAGCCAAGATCACGGATTGTTCTGACACCTCGCCTGCCGTGTGTAGAAAACAAATTATGTTTTTGTTGAGTAGGTGTATGTAAGCTGATTTATAGATCTCATTTTTATCTGTGTTAACTACAGCTATAACTATGCAAATGACTGCAGAAATGACTCGCTGTATACTTAATTTTGGACTTAGTTATACAGCCTTCAGAGGCTAGTTCGGGTTGTACACCGTCCAGTGCTCTTGGTCCACGTCCCGTGTCCTGAGGGTGGGTTAGGTGGCCTTCTGTTGAGCTCATTGAAGTCCTGACCATTTTGTAATACTCCTTGTCCTCCTCTTTGTCCTTCCTTCCCAGCATGGGTTAACATATGGAAATGAAAATTACCATACTACAGTTAAGAGGTCTTTCTTGTGACCTGAATAGTGCCGTGCCAAAGCTTTATTTCTCGGAAGTTAAGCACATCAGGGTAACATTTCTCCCTATTCTGTCGTGCCCCTGCACAAGCTTTATGAGGTTTTTAGAAGGTATGAATTACCATTTCTGCTCACTGTTTAGCATCTGAGTGCAGCTTTGGATCAGGACACGATAGCATTCATTGCTTGTTTCAACAAGTAATACTAACTCGGCCTAAAAAACTTAACAGTATTAAGTCATTTCCTCTAAATAATTAGTTGGGTTTTATGACGCTGAATAGGAGTTTATTAATTCAACATAATTTGGCAAGCTTACATGTGGCTTTTTTCCCTCCCTTAAAAAAAATTAAATAATTAGATCTGTGTTTTATTTCTTCCCACAGGGAATTCTTGGTTCAGGCTTTGCCCTAAAGGTACAACAAAAACAAAGACAGAAGCATTTCAACCGTCAAATTCCAGCTGCTGCCTCTCTGATACAGGTACCGAGTTCCTGAATTTTGTTTAATGTAATTGCTTTTCATTTACAATTTTTTTTTTCCAAACCCTCGACAGAATTTCCATGTCTGATTCCTAAAGGTGTAGGAGTTACAGATGCAAGTCTTCTAAACAGGTTTGGAAATCTCACCTTTAATGTCAACTGATGAGCAGAAAAGTTCACTCTGAAATCAGTGCAAGTTGTTTAATTCAGCTGGTTAAAATCAGAGCTGAAGAACCCTGGAGAAGCATTAATATTGTTTCATTCTAGGTTCTTTCAGCTTTGCCTCTCTACCTCAGTATCCACCTGTAGCTTTAGAAGCACAGGGATCAAATTCAAAAGAAATTTAGATGTGCATACACCTAGGCCGCATCATTTTTGCGTTCTCTTATGACTTATGTCTTTAGCTTCATGAGTGAATGTGGATTTCCAGATCGGACTCTTTACAGAAACAGTAGCGAACGGTAAAATTTATGTTTGAAATGAAACAGTCCCAGAGTTAATGTGAAAAAGGTTTAAATTCAGGGCTCTGGTTATAGCCAGAGATTAGCCAAAAATGTTCAGACTCGGTGTGTTTCCTTTGGATTCCATGGTCAGAAGGTAGGGCTTTGCAAAGACTGGGTTTTTGGTATTCCCATTGATTCTTTTGGGAAGTCACCCCAAATTCTTTGGAAGCCTGAGCCTGCATGTCCAGAGTGTTGTACCTGGCTCTGTCTAAAATGTTCAGTTAGGAGTGGAGGATGGACACTGCGTGGCTGACTGCCTGTTCTTAATAGTGGTAATCACAATTTGCCAATAGCCTTGGACTTCTGAAGGCCCAATTTAATGAGTACTTTACAAATAACCTGGAAGAATTTTATTCTTAAACCGAGAAGTTTATGAAATGAGTACAGGACAAGACAACAGCTGAAATGAGGGATCCTTTTTTCCTGTATTCCTTGTTTTCTTCTAGGGGCCTTCCAGGGTCTTCTTAACCATGGCAAGAATTTTGTGGGGATTGTCTGATCCTTGACTTTCCAGCTGCTCTTTTCCTCTGTCGTTCTGCCTTGTCTTCTTTCTTTCATCTACTTTCTCACCTTAGAGTTTGCATACGTATATGTGTGTCCTTTTGTCACACAGTGAGAATCTGGCTTGTTAATTTGCTTAAGTATTAATCGCCTCTGATATACTTACACATTGAAGAGAGAATGCATTTGTCACTGCTCTTCTTTTCTAGCTCTGCTTTTCTTCCTTTTTGTCCTAGAACATAGTACTTGAGTCATTGGGGGTTGGCAGGAAGGGAAGATTGGGTTTGGGTTTTGGCTGTTGATGCAGTTCACTCATGCTCTCAATCTCATTTCTTTATATGAACGTAGCCCTACTGACCACGTCACAATTGCTTTTTTATTTATTTTTTTTCTTGATAACACTCCTGTGAGGCAGGGAAGAACAATTTTTTGGTTTTTTCAGTAGAAGCCTGAAACACAGAATGTGATAGGCAAAATGCTTAAAGCCAGAGGGCAAAACTGGGGCAGAGCAAGAAATTTAACCCCAATCTCTCTATTAATTATTTGCTTGCTGATGGGAGCAAAAGTTACATCTGGAAGAGACTCATCTTCCTTTCTGGTTTGCCCAGCTCAAACTATGTGGTTTCTGTTTGTTAAATAAGGATTCAAAACTGTGTTGTGTTTATGTTTCCAGCGAGGGAATTCAGGAATACTATTAAATAATGACTGGTGTGCTGCTTGGAAATTCCTGTGTGGTACAGATAGCTACAAGTCCAGTTGCCTTGATTGTTCTGATGCTTAAAACGTTTTTTTTCTAGACTGCGTGGAGATGCTATGCAGCAGAAAACCCAGACTCTTCTACGTGGAAAATATATATTCGGAAAGCTGCCCGAAATTATCATTTGCTGTCACCCAGTCCAAAACCGAAGAAATCAGTGATGGTACCAGTAACTAACATTTCCTGTTACAGGAATTTAAAAATTTTTAGATTAGAATGAATTTGTTGACTCTTTAGAGGCTATTTGTTGTGCTTGTTTTACAGATTCTTACTTGGTTTCAGAATTTTATTTTCATTTCAGTTTTGAGATTTTCAGTATACAAACTTTTTTAAACTGTAAGTTAATTTGCTTCAGTTCCCAAGCGTGACTTTTTTAAATGGATATATGGGTTTGGAAAAAAGCAGTAATGACCTAATTCAGGCATTTCAGTCAGTAACTTACTGTTGTTGGAAAACTATAAGCAAAGGAAAAGAATGAAAATGACTGTTTAAAAACAATAACCTCTAATTAGCTTTTGGGAAAAAAAATAACAACAAAAAATGCTGCTTCTCTCAGCTATTAATTTTATGACTTTCTAAGCTTCTGTGGTGAAGATGTCCTGTGCCTACATACAGCAGTATTTTCATACCTACAGATTCCATAAGTTTGCGTTGGGTTTTTTTGTTTAAAATATAGCAACAGCGAAACCTTTGTGAGAATCTTTAGATTAGGTAATGCTTTATACTCTCTGTTGGACAGTAGTTTCGAGCTGGAAGGAAAAAGGATGTTGTGCAAAAATCTTCCCTGGTATCGTGGGTTCCTCTGAGTCCAGTAGCAATATATCCATTAACTTTTTGCCGAAGGTATGATTAATTGCGTCCATAAAATAGTGAAGATGTCATGGAATAGTTTATGTGAACTGTCGCAGAGCCAGCAGGCTGTTTTTTACTGCAGGCAAGGGGTTTGCTGGTGACAGTGTGCAGGGATTTTAGTGATAAACCAGTTTTGGCACAACAAGGGGCAGCCTTCCTGAGAATCGCACAACGTAGCACCATGAAAATGGAATTGGCCAAGCACTCCTTTGACTGCTTAGTGCTCGTGGGCCTTGCGTTATTATTGAAGAAATTGCCAAAGAGGTGACTAAATGTGGCTTGGTTTGAGTAATTTAATGCATGTGTGTTTTTAGGTTAAAAAGAAGAAATCTAAGTTAGACAAGGACAATGGGCCTTCTTCTCCGGATAGGATGTTGACTGTTCCACACATCACTTATGACCACGTGGCGGAGGAGAGGAGACCTGATTTCAATTTCGAAGCATACGAAAATTCTGGTAAGAAATTCCATTATCAATGCCTGTAACTGTAATGGCTTCTATTAGTAATTTACACAGAGGTCCTTTTTAATACCTGTAGGAGAGAGGATGAGGACAGAACAAGCTCTTGTCGTTCAAAAGCCAGAAAACTTTGCTTTTTTGGCTTTGGTTGCTGGCTTGTCGGGATGAGATTAAACCATCCCTTTAATGAACATGCTCCACTGCCGGCAAACTAAGATTATTTGTCATTTCTGCCTGCCAGAAGAGCTGCTGTCTCTGCGGCATAGGTTCCCCCATTCTGCAATTAACTGAAGTTACCTGGATTGACTGTTAGCTTTTCCATGGGAAATTTACCCAAGCTGTACCTCAACCAAAAAAGGGCTGGCACATCTGGGCTGTGCTGAATATCGTCTGCTATGTGAAAGCATCACGTGCTCCTGCCATCTGCTCAGTGGAGTAGGCTGTGAATCAAATTTTGAAAGCAGAATTACTTAAGATAAACGTGGATCCATCTGTATTAACTCTCCCTGTGCAAAATGGTGCAGTACGAGGGAAAAGAAAAGGCTTTGACAGTCACTTTACAATTCATAGCTGAGTTATAGTTGCTTTAGTTGTAATGAACTTCCAAAATAACTGAATTTACAATGTGGCTTTTTTACAAATGTACTTTTATTAGAAGTTTCTAATGTGTATTGCTCAAATTTTGGCAGCACTAGTGAGGTTTAATTTTTAAGATGTGTTTTATAGAAACCCTAAGTACTTCGTTTTCTTTCTCCTCAGAAATTTGGCTGACCTGATTGAATTTAATGACTTTTAAAATCCGATAGCAATGTGGGCTGGCACCAGGCATATTTTAATTTGAGCAGAAAGTCTCGCCGTCCCTGTGCTTTTTTGGAACGCTCCTGTCTTTGTCTCCTTTGGTAACATCCCATGCTTTCCCACTCGTTCTTGGTCTCTGTTAAGGAATGATTGTGAATTACATCTGGTGGTAGAAATTACATAGCTTTTAAAAGGTAGGAGAATACTGAGTTTAGTCTATGTCCCAGGCTTTGAGTACAGATACTTTTCTCCAAAAGAACCCAAGGAACAAACCATACAAATGCTTAGATTTGTCAAGTCCCACCTCTTATCGCTATGTTTGTTAATTCATTAAAAGACAATATGATTTGCAGGCAGCCTAGTACTACTGCACTGCAAATATCACCTCTAGCTTGCCATGAATTTCTTCTGACACTTATCTTTTTTCTTTTTTTATCTGTGTTCTGCTCTCTCTAAACTGTTACAAGTATACAGGACAAAAAGGAATATTAAAATTGCTTGGTAAGTTGAGGAAAATAATTCTATCTGTGGCATGCTAGCTTATGACAACGTAACGTTTGCGGTGCTGTTCCTGTGTGTCTAGTGCCATATAGTTTCTAAGAAATACTTTGCAGACAAGGAGATCTAGACAGACAAAAATCTACATTTTCAAACTTGTACTCACAATCGCGCCCACAGTCTCACTACAAAGAGAAACATGAGCACTCGTTCCTACAGGTAGGTGATCTCCGTTGGTCTTTTTAGAATTGAGAAAAACTGCTCATGTATACATAACCAATAGAAAAAGATAATCTGCATACAAATAAACTGTAATTCATCCAGTAGTTAAGTTATCTGAGCACGTAGATGAGAGTTAAGTTCTAAACAGACTGGGATGGAAGAGAAATTTCCAGATTTGACCTCCAATATTGTGCATTCTGAAGTACATGCATCTGTTCCTGTAAAAACGCTCTGTAGATATTTGTGAACAGATGGGGACCCATAAATTAAATAATTTATTTTACTGTTTGTCTGGATTCTGTGATCACTTAAGCAGCCGTGTAGCCCTGTGATGTTCCTAATGTGCTTGCTTGGGCACTTTCTTAACAATTGAATGTTCCCCAAAGGACTCTAGGATTAAAGCTCGGTCTGGGCAAAAAACCTCTGTGCTTTAGGGAGGGTGCTGTGAGCCACCTGCAAGTGGTCTGCTCTGCATCCACTAAAGACAATAGAGGCTTCTTCTCGGTGATTGGGGCTTGGATTAAACTGTCGGAAAGCACAAGGCTCATTTTCTCCTCGGAACACCCGTGGAACACAGGACAATGAAGGCAATAACCTAGCAGAAAACAAACTGAAACGTTTTCACTCCCCTTCACCAGATCTTGCTTTGCCCATTTTCTGGTTTCCATTTTTCTCCTGTATTCCAAGTGGTGCATCTCTGGTGGGGGCGAACGTGGACGAGCAGGCTCAGGAGAGCGGCAGGGGTCGTGAAGTCACCTTCTTTAAAGAAATTCCTTCCTCCTGGGGAAGTATCACAGGAGCTTTGCCAGCCACCATAGATGCAGTTTGTATTTCCGAGCCAGGCAGCATGAGCTTGGGGGACCTGGGAGGTTATCTAACACTGTTCTCACAGCGATGTAAAGAAATAAAGAGGAGAGGGTGTTATTTGTGCTTACTGTGGGATTACCTACATGCAAAAGTGCAGCTGCCAAGCCTGAAGCTCAGAAGCAAGAGATCAGAAAGTACACAGTTAAAGAATGTTCATTTAGCTTTAACTGTGTCCTCAGAAAGCCTCTAGGCCCATGTCCATGTGCTGCTTTCTCGTATTCAGTAAGTTTTAGTTCTCTGAGCTGCCCGCTTAGATTCAAGTTTTCACGCTCCTAGATCCTCCATCTGTTTTCCCTGCCAGCAAACAGACATTTCCACCTCCTTTTCTTCCCTCCTCCTTTCTCCTGGCATCATCAATTAGGAAAGATCCAGGAGCCATGGCTGGATCATGTCTAGCACTGACAGAACACTTACAAAGGGGTGTTTTTTAAATTATTTTTTTTTTTGAACTCCAGTACACTTGTGATTTGAGAGTTTTTCTCTTTGCGTATAATTAAGGCAATGCTTCTGAGAAATATCAGTCTGTCCCAATGTGTGAGTCCATAGGCATTGCTTAATGAAATAGTTATAAAAAGGATAGCCTGATTCAAAAGGGCTAAGCATAGCGTAAACATGTTTAGGTGAGGCTCTTCCTCACCATTGACTCCTCTTGCTTGCCTGAACCTTTTCCCCAAGAAATTCAGCTTGAGGCAGGTACTATGAACCACAGCAAGAGGGGTCTGACCCTTATGAGGTTGTACACCTTGGAAAGAGAAACACTTGAGGAAAGCCTCAAGAAAGGAAGGAAGGGGCAAACATATGGATGCCCCTCAAAATGGGACTGGCACGTAGGGAGGAGTATCACTCCAGTGACACTGCCTTGGAGGGTGGGTTTGAACACAAAACAAAGCCTCCCTTAGCGGCGATTCAATATTCTGCTAACATGTAATTCCACAGTATTTCTTTATGTTGTTTTTAACCATGTCAGGTACAACATACTGTATTTTAGGTGTCTCTGCATCACCTCAGCTGCCTGTCTGGAGCTTTTTTCTTTTTTCTTTTTTTTTTTTTTTGTGTGTGTATGTGTGTCTTTTCCCCTCTTCTCTCTCTCTTTGTTTTATGTGTCTTTACTCTGACTCAGATTGTCAGCGCTCCTGGCCATCCTTTTCCACAGACCAACAGCCTTCGAGCCCTCCTTCCTCTCCAGGTAAAGCTCATAATATTTCATTGCTCCATCATCTTCATTAATCACTAAACATCTTTATTAACTACTAGACCTTTGCAATGCTCTGTCCAGAGTTGTCCACTGCAGCACAGAAATTTGTAGTGCTGGTTGTAGTAATTTATTCTCTATGAAATTCGTTTACAGTCATGTGTAAATACAATGGTGATTTCATTTATATGCATCTTGCCACCTGTCCCATGTCTGGGCTCAAAGAGGAGCCATCCTTGTGCCTGAGTGTGAGAGGGACTGGAAACCAGTAGACCAGCTCAGAGAGCACATGACAGGAGCTGACTGCTCACCATGAAAGTGCCTGGGCTTCTTTGTTGATGTAAGCCTAATTTCTTGATCTTAGTCACAGTAATTATGCCCCAGAAGCTGGTATTATAAACTAAATTTGAAGTAGAGGTCATATGAAAAGGAACTGATCTTGTTATTGAATTGCACTCCTGCACGGTCGCTGTGGAGCAGTGGTCAGTGGTACGGCTGAATACAATGCATGAAGCTGCCTGTAGTATGGATACACTAGAACAGAGAATATCAGGAGTGTGAACAAAAAAAATAAAAAAATAAAAATACTAGCTTTACATCTTCAGCAGAAGTCAAAGTTCTTTGGGTAGAAGAAGAGTTAAAGCTTTGCTTTTCATGAGCTTTTTTGTAGTAAGTTCTATTTTCAATATTCTGTTAAAATGTCCAGTATTTCAGAGATCCAGACTGAAAAAGCCGAATGCTGTTGCTTTAACTGCTCTCTGCATGTTTCCTCACAGTGAAAAAAAACCCGACGTTTTTAGATGTGAACACAGGACCCTTCATCAGGACCAGCAGCTTCGCCGACGAGCTTGACCTGGAGGGCGAGACGCTGCTGACCCCAATAACTCACATCTCGCAGTAAGTCAAGGCCATTGAATTGCGCGTTCGTTGACTTAGACGAGAGAAGCCGACTCGGGTGGGAGGAGCTGTAACAGGGAGCTGATAGGACTATCTCGGATATTTGCGCCCTTGGAAGCTGGTGTGTGCGCTGATAAATCGTCCTGTTGAGCTAAAGAGCAGTCACTTGGCTGGGACACAAGGCTGGAGTTTTTAGGTGGTGTCTGTGGGCAGCTGCTGGTTGGTAGCCTCCAGTTTTCCACATGGAGGCGACGTGTGGGAATACTTCTCTGTCGAGAATTATCATCATTAATTCATCCCTCCAACGTTTTCCAGTGGAATAGATGTAAAGTGCAAATTTTTAAACACTACTATGTGAAATACCAGCCTTTCCATTTCAGTGGCACCTTCTCTAACGGTCAGATGATGATCTGCACTGGAGGAAGAGATCTGATTTGGTCTTTATTACTACTTTGTGGTATATAAAATGATCTCAAATGGCCCCGTGTTTTTTTATTTTGTTGGTATTTCTCTTTTAAGAGGAGATTTTCCACATGTCTCTTCTGCTAAAATGTTATCTCCGGATTATTCTGAAAAATGGAGAATTGCAATAGATTTTTATTCAAATGCCTTTAAAAAAATAGTCTGTCATTGTTTAATTCAAACTCCAGACAAATGCTTATTATTTATAATAGTGGGTGTGTAGCAATATGTGCTCTAGCAGACAAATGAGACATTTTTTTCCCCTCCTATTCCTAGAAATCTGCAGCGCAACCACAGATGAAAATTCTTGGCATACTTGTATTTCTGAGGTACAAAACATGCAGAAATGCCTGCTGCCAATTTTCAGGCCTTCTTCCTATACAGTATAAATAGCAGAGGAGCTCGAACGTGCTTTTTATAGCCACTTCAGGAGGGCATTTTTTACAAAAAAAAGTAGATTTGAGGAGAGTCTCTTCAGCTGAATCCCCTAAATGTGCATATATTTGTAGGCAGAGGATTTAGGAGGCTTGTGTTCTAGAAGATTTCTTAGTGGCACACGCAGGAGAAGGAAGTCATAAATTTCCTCGAGCCCTAGACAAGAACAACAGAGCAGCAAAACCAGGTCTAGAAGTTTCCTTGGCGTAGCTTTTTTTTAAACTCGTAATTTATTGCCCTGCTGCAGGCTTTCTTTAAGAGAAATGAGCCTTAGCACCAGGAGTTTTCACTATCCTTTTTGAATTTGGGAATGATTTAGTTATTTCTCATTATCAGCTTCGTTGATACATTTCAAATAATAAGGTTCTCCTTCACTTTTAAGTCCAACTTGTGTAGCAGCTGAATTTTTGGGGTTGGGTTTTTTTTCCCTGTGAGCTGCTTGTGGGAGACCTTAGGATATTTTAAATCTTAGGATATTTTTGAAAGAAATGCTGTACTATATGTTGCCCTTTTTCTGTGGAATTAGAAATAAGAAATCTTTCATGTGGAAAGATTGCCGTACCAGTTAATCATCTGTCACTACCACTTTGAGGAAATGAAAATAATAATAATAATAGAAGCGCTTTGAGATGTGACGTGCAAATGGGAAGGTGATTAAAATGTCATAGAAAAAAAAACCAAATGAATTTGCAGCCGGTGCATGCAGGAACCCAGAATAAGGTAGCGGCACAGGGAAGAGTGATTGCACTTTTCCTTCTACGTGAGAATTCTTACGAGAAGAAGATGCAGCTGGAAGCCAAGCAATCTGTGTAATCAGCTGTTACGGATCTCGCCTAGAAACTGGGCTGTAACCCTCCGAGGAGCGCGGTACCCGGCGTGCTGCTGGAGATAAGCCCCGGCTCTTTAATGGTTTGTTTAATGATTGTTGGGGTCTGCTCTGGTGTAAAAGTGAAATCGGAAACTGGACCGTGGCAACAGCCCACCTCTCCTTCGGGCTCCTCGCTGTTTTCCTTCTCCCTGATCGAGGCGTGTTCTGTTTTGTCTCCTGTTCCCCGATTCACTTCGCTGCATCTTTTGTGCCATTTGCATTTTAAAGCAGTGGGAAATTGATACGAGTTGTAGCTGAGCTTCGGCTACCAAGCGGTTCTTTCCCTGTGTTCATGTAATTGTTTCATGTCAGTGCCTTTTTTTAACTTTACTTTTGGCGTAAGATGAGGGAGCAAAAGATATTAAACCCACCTGCCAGGCATGCAAATGGGAGGCAGAGAGAGAAGTGGGCGGAATTGAGCTGAAAAAGGGAACGAATTAAATAATGAAGAACCCTCAATCTTATATATCTTTATATAAATATTTCCCAACTCCTTAAAGAAATTCTCTGTGTTCTCCATGAATCTTTCAGAAATGCTAATGAATGAAAGTGATATTCAAGCCTGTTATTTCCGTAGTTTCCCTTTCTCAGCTCTTTCGAGAGAGGTTTGTTTTATCAGTTCTGGTGTATAAAGGTGTCATATTTTTTGTTGCTCCTTAATAGGAGTCATCTTTTAGGGAAATACAATCTCTAACTGTAAATTGACTGCAGAAATCAAAATATAAATCAAAGGTCATCTCCGGGTACTGCATTTAAACTCTTTATGTGTAAGAAGCTCGATTTTTTCACCAAGTTTAAAGAAACTGGACAACTCCTGCCTGGTTCTATCACCCCGAGTATCGTGCTAAACAAGTCCTTGCTGTCATAAGACTGCGTAAACCCATACGCTCTAACTGTGCCAATAGCTGGCAAAATTCTTGATCTTTAAATTGTGCATACGGTATTAGTTCACATGCATCCCTTTCTCTAATTTTTTTTTTTTAATCCTGTGGAATCCCACTGACTTTGAGGAGTCTGTTTCTTGCTGAAAGCAGTTGCTAGCGTTACATGTTCGTGATCCTGTTATTGCTTCTGTGCTCCAAATAACAATAATTCTTGATGTTTCAGTGACTCCTTCCTGCATATTCCATACACCTCTGTATTGGTGTCATGGAAATACAATTTATTACTTAAGGGGATTAGTTTTTTCAGTGTACATATACTATAATTTTTAAGGGGAGGCTTTCTTGCTGTGGCTTTAGATTTAATACAGGAGGCTTACACTAGAATAAAGAATTATATTAAAAGAAAGAACACTTTTCTGTTGTTAAGTGTGTTTCTATCCTGAAAAAATTCTGTATCTAATTCTATATCAGCTTTATGTTCTCCACTGTCTCCATCAGCCTCTCAGGTGGGGCTGAGAGCCTTTTAGGCACTGCATTAGGAGTAAATGGGAGACTCCAGCGGTGGAGGTGGTTTTAAAAAATAAATCCTTCTTTGTTAAACAGCATTAGAGATGGAATAATGCAGCAAACAAATTTAGTGTGTTTTAATTATTTCACGTGTAAGCGGAAATGGTAGTAGATGCATCTTTCTGAATGCCTGAAACGAATGCTTTTGAACACTTCAAAACATATTTGAAGTAATTGAAATTAAGTGTGCTGGTAAACATCGAGAGCAGTGTCCATGGTGCTGCAGTTACCACTGGCTTTCCCTGGAAATTATATTTTCTTTCCTTTTTCCATAATATTTTCATCAAGTGTTCTGTGGTTTAATTGCCATCAGATAATCTGTTGGCATGAGATACAGCCCCACTGCCTAGAACAAACAATGCTGAATGTGTTTTATAACTGTCTCTTTTCTCTTGGATTATCAGCGAGTGGAATTCCTATTTGCTTTGATTTGCTAGCTCATATTGTGAGAGATTCCTGCTTTTATCTTCCTCTTCTATACCAAAATGACCCTCTGAAGTCTGAGCAAATATAGCTTGTTTTTTTTTCTACTTTCGAGTGGCCAGATGCAACGACCGACTTCTGCTGTCGCAAGAATTCTCTCTGAAACGCTGCAAACAATTTTTAAGCTGTCCATTTTAGCATTAGTGACAGGGTATGTTGGCAGAAGAGCAGTGATCGCAGCCGTGTGTAAGAACGTGCCTGAGTTCAGGCCAGAGCTTAATGCTGGTTACTGTTCTGGGCTCTTATTCCAGTCATTTATTTGACTCGCACCAGCAAAGTCTTGAGCACTCGCTGTCCGGCCCGTTGCAGTGTGTCAGCAGATTCCCGTAGGAATGCTGCCCACAATATCTGCCCATTCCATAGATTGCCAAAAAGGGAGAGGACTCTTCCCCTTGGTATGGAGGAGCATCGTCATATCCCATGTTTTCATTATCAGTCGATCCGAAACTTGGCAGTAGAAATCGACCCTAGAACTCTGAAAGTAGCAGGAATCTGATTTTCAAGGCATGTTCAGCTGCTTTGAGCCACTTGAGGATGCGACGCGTCGCTAAAGCTGGTTTAACAAGCCATCAGACAAGTTCCTCTTTCAGAAGGGAACTGCAGAGCAGCTGTCAACAAGATGCTGTCATTTATAATCTTTGCTTCTGTAGATGGATTATCCAAGATGTGCTGAAGACTCAGGCAAATCTTTGTGGTGTCTTACGTCACCCCCAGCGCTTGCAGCAACTGAGCTGCTTCTGACAGCACCATAAATGATGTGGCCAGCATCTGTCCCATGTGGTTCCTTGTTTCTTTTATCTTAAGGGAGAAGTTCTTGGGTACTGTGGTAGGTGGTTGTTTTTTTCGTAAATTTAGATGGAGCGTGTAGTTCGCATCTCTAGCTCTGAAGAGCAGAAGGGATAATGAGATCATCTCCTTTGACCTTGGAAAAGGCAGTCAGTCTGTAGCGCTCCGTCACGTTGAATGCAGCGTTGTGTGTTCTTCATCTCAGCAAAAACACAATAAAAGAGTTGTATTTTCTAAGCTTACAAAGTGAACAGGTGAAAAATTCAGGCAGGAACCTAGAGTTCGCAATTTCACAGCTCCTTTTATTTTAACTTTCCATCTGTTGATTTTATTTATCGTATACTGGTGCTGCTGCTTCCCAGAAGGTACTACTGGACAAACGTGTTCTGCGTTAGACTTTACAAGCCTGTGTGAAATAATAGTCTCGTAATCTTTTCTTCCCTTACTACAAATTGTCACTGATGTGTAAAATTACTGTTTGGCTATTTCATGTTACTGCCGTGGTATAAAAGTAGCGTGTTGACTTTTCCTAGTGTACAAACGGTCTAGGCAGAAGCTAAGATAGCTTAGCTATTTCTTTTGTGTTGCAGATGAACGTTGCATTCCTTGGTCTCCAAGTGCTGGTTTACATCTTGATTGATGTTAAGTAATTAAACCAGACTCCAGCTGCTTAGTGGTTCAGAGATACAGGGCTCCTATGCTGTAAAAACAACAAGCGACTCTCCACTTACTAACTTTTATCATTGTTTGCTTTGGGCACCATGCAGAATAATAAGTGCAAAAACTTCTTCTCTTTTTTTTTTTTTTTATTGGAGGGGGTGTGAGACAGCAAATGTGTCCCACTTTTATCTAGCATTTTAAGAAGTTCAATTTATGATCATCCTGAGTTAACTCCAGAGTTAAAAATGAAAGCATAAATGAAGATTTTTCTTTTAGTTATGAAGCTGGAGGATTGCTTTACTTTTCATTTGGGTGTGGCGGATGTACCGAAAGAAGTAAAATACTTGAGTAGTTTGTAATGTATATGCTTCTATTGGGAGTTACTTCATCCAAGAAATGGGACAGAAATTTAGTTTAATGGCATATTAATTACGTGACAAATAATAGTTTTCTACGAGTGTGGTAGTAAAATCTTCATTATGAAGTTGTAAATTTAATACTTTTAAAGAGAAGTTAAATTAGCATGCTTTGAAATATATGGGCAGCATTATGCCTGTCCAGATCAATACGTGCCAACCAAGAGACGTAGCTGACCTCTTAGGTTTATTCTACGTGCGGGTACAAACTAGTAAACACTTTTTAGCAAAACTATAATCCTGATATTGGTCAAAATGTTAGCATTTGTAAATGTAGTTGGTTGTTGGGTTTTTTTTCAGTAGTTGTCGTGATGGCTGTGGCTCTGAGAGTGGTGACAGAGATGTGTGCGGGTCTTTGGGGCAGACAGAGCTGGAAACCAAGACGGAGTTAAGAAGCAAATAGTTTGTCTAATGTATTTTTGACCTAATCATCTAATTTCAGGCCTGCAGTCAAATCCAGGCATGGAACATTACAGTATTAAAAGCCAATAGCACGTGTGGCTCAAGGGACCTTTGAATTTCAATTCTTGGATGGCATTTAATTTCTAATAAGGTCTTGTGAGACCATCTTCTGTAGTAAAGCGCATTGTGTTGGAAACATGGACATCAACAGCTGGTTTAGATGTTGCTGGGTAGTGCAAGGGGACAGCAGAGCTGAAGGAAAATGCGTCTTCGTAACAGTCTTAACACGCAGGGGAACAATTCCGCAGCGTGCAGGCGAGTTAGCTTACCTGCTGCAGTACTGCAGTCGCTGTAAGAGTGGTCTGAAAATCACTCAAAGGTATTATCAATGCAAGTTTATTCTGCCTTTTAACTTCACCCCGCAGTGTTTTACAGAGAGACATATTGCAGTTGCGGGTTTTTTCACAAGCAGATTCTGCACCCAGTCCAGAATTAACGCAGCATTTTCCTCTTGCTCGAATTCTCTGGAAATCGTTTCACAGCATTGATGTATTAGAGAGTTTCTTGTGCAGCTGCTGTTTCTGATCGCTACGAATCATTATTTTCCGGAGTTAAAGACATGGTGGAGTGTGCTCAACACCCTACTGATGCAGCAAAGCTGCATGTGTACAACTGTATGGTTTGTCCTGTTCGCTGCAGGGAGCTAAACCAGGAAAAGCTGAAGTATTTGCATTGTGTTGCTGACAAAATGCCTTAAATACCTGACAGTAGTTGTTGGCCCGTTTGCCAGCTCAAGCTGAGCACCTGCCCTGGTGCTCGTGGTTGTGTTTTGATCTGTGTTTGTCTTGGGTCCCCAGTTCTGTGGTTACTGAGTGCCTCCTGGGATTAAAGTCAATGCAGAAGCTAATCGTCCCTACGGCCGGTTCCTCCTCTAACGTCTGGTTTTGCCAAGGAACACTGATGTATTTATGTTCCGTTTTTTTTTCCTTCCCTTTTTTAATCAGTACTTATTTAGGCACTGGCTAGAATTTGTGAATGGGTGATAGACACCAAAGTCATACCAATGCTGCTGAAAATTTGACCTCTATATGCATGGGATTTGAGTTGGTTTTTTTTATAAATGCAAACAAAATTTGTCAACAAACAGCTCTTCCTTTAAAAAAAGGGTGTTATTTATTATAGAAATAAGGGATGAGACAGAGGACTCAGGCTACTCTTATCAGTGCTGCTCTTAGCACACTAGTCAGGAAACCTGGGATCAATAGACTCTATCATGGTCCGTTGTTCTGTTTTAAAGAAAAAATCACACTCGTGATATTGAG
>NW_009694965.1:94938-97795 GCF_000703405.1 Apaloderma vittatum
AACATTGATTTCTCCTCTTTCTTCTCTTTCCACCCTGTACTCTTGCCTATTTTTCAAACTGTGTGATTTGCAGTGGTTCTTGTTATTATCTATTCCATGGAGTAAGTAATGCGGGGGAATCAGAAGTCAGGTGCCCAGTTAAACAGGTGTTATAAAACTTTGTCCATGTTCTAGCTGTCATAAACTCACTAAGAAGTCGAAATGCCAGTCATTCTCCTTGTTGCTTAATTATTTCGTACCTTAAAATGGTTTGACTTTGTGAGAAATGTCTGTATTTAGAAGGAAATGGAAAGATTTGCGTATCTGCTTTGTCCTGGAGGATTTGCACTGTGCTTGCTGGTGTATATGGAGCCTGTGCTGAGAACTGTGTTTGGTACAAGAAGTGCCGTACAAGAAAGTCCTAAAATGAGTCCTAAAATGGCTGCTGGGCTAATAAACACTGGAGGGATGCAACCACAGTGTATTTGTTCTTTGAGTGAATTTGGTAAGTGTTCTCAGTCCATCTGCTTTTTATTTTAGAAACCTAATCCAGTCCTGTGGATGTAAAATATTCAGATACTACTTTGGAATGCATCCTCATCCACACCCTTTGTTACACCCTAGAGTCTTGAGCTTTTTTATATTTATTTATTTATTTATTTTTATTTATTTCTTGTACAGGTTATTTGCAGTCTTCCTTTTACTTTTTACGTTTTAGGCCACCCACATGGGGGGCACCTGCCAGATCTTCAGGGGTCCTTCCTTTCCTCTGCAGGACCCCGAGGTTTTCTGTAAGTGTGTGCTGTGTCTCATCCATTCATCATTATTACATCTTAATGTAGGGCTCAGGTTTGCTAAATTACATTAAATCACTTCCATATTGAAACACATGAATAATTTTAAATCGCTGTGTGCTACAAACAGCAGGATCTGGTTATTAGAGCTCTTAATTGTTCCTGTCTTTTTATCTGAAGGCTTTGGGTCTTTTACTATAAATTATGAGCTGGCAAATAATGTATTTTATTGGCCTTGCAGCATTACCACCACTGGCCTCTTTGAGACATGGTCCATCTAGGAACTCCTTTTCTGAGGGAAGTATAGTTTAAAGGCATGAATTTCTCAAAAAGTGGTTCGATATAAATCATAACTAATGGAGCTGTAGTCATTATAGTTTGTAGATCCCTTGAGACAAAAATGAATTATTAGAAATATTTGGATGGCAGGAGTCTGTCATTTGTTACTGGCTTCTTTTTTTTTTTTATGTGGAAGGTGTCCCCATGTCAGAAAAAAAAATGGAAGAAAGGAAAAAAAAAGAGAATAAGGGGGGAAAAGGATAAAAGCAAGCTAAGAGTCTGAATTCTGGGAATTGTCACATCTGAGCTGCGAGCTTTTGAGTTCTGTTCCTCTCTGATTAAGCAGGGCAATGCAGAACATATAAACCACGCGTAAAGAAATGAGACTAATAGCTGTACGGAGTTACACGGGATGGAGAAAGCATTCAGAGGGCATGTGGCAGTAGGCACAGATCTAGCATGGAGGCTGAAAAAAGCCAAAGACAGAGTTTTGGTAGTAGGAAAGCAGAATGAGTTGGAAAGCAGTCCTAGAATTACGGGCTTGTCCTGTCTGCACTTCCTCCGCTCAGCTCCTTGGAAGGCTGGAGCATTAAAAATACCGAAAATGTTTTAGGGGGAGGGTTGGAGAGGAAAGGAGCAAATCTTAGAGGTGCTGTGGTGAAGCAGATGGATTGTGAGAGGAGGAAGGAGAGTGACTGAAGGATGTAAGCTTCACTGAGCAGGAAGGACCGTCCCGTCAGCGGTGACGGAAGGAGGAAATGAGCTGAGGATGAGGGAGAAAAGTTGGCTGATTGGGGTGATACTGCCAGACACGTTTGTTCTCGGAATGTGATGCCTTTAATTCTGTTGGTATTGGTGTCTTTTGGAGACTTGGGTTATTAAAGTTGGCTTGATGGCTTCATATTTTTCAGATACTATATTTGTGATGCTGCATTCTTGGTACTCGGTACTCTTCTAGCCCTGTGCGTGCTTGGATGTATCCTCAGAAGCAGCAACTTCCAGGATACTAACTTGGTCAGTTTTTCCTCCTACATCTCTAAGCAAAAGCTTCCGAGTTCCTGATATGGAACTGTTGAGATCTGCTGGTTTAGCTTTTTCAAAGACTAGAAAGATGGGTGAAAGGGGCAAAAATGAGGCATGTTCTGTGGCTATGTTGCAGCCTGGTGGGGCTTTGAGGAAGAAAAGTTCTACTTCAGTCTTCTGACTAACTTTCTGGTGTTTTTCAGAGAATGTCTCCCTTGGCTAGAGGGCGTTTCATTTTTATTTGTTTGTTCATGTATTCAGTCTTTCTTTATTTTATATTATTTATTTGTTTACTTATTTACTTACTTACTTATTTATATTTCTTTTGCCCTGGTCACAAAGGCACTCAGTTCTTCCCTTCGTTTTTAATGGCAAACATCTAATCTAGCTCTACCTGCCTGCCATCTGCCAGCATCGCTGAGAGGCTCTCACTGGCATTCACCTTCTTGGTTTAATTTAAAAAAAATAAAAAAAAGACACAAGATCTGTCCCTGTTGCTGTGATGACAGCGCTCTCCTATGTGGCCAGCACTTCACAAATACCGCCATGGCCCCTTATGCTAAAGGACAAGTTGTTACATTTCGTAACACACTGGAAATAATTTCTAGGTGTGTCAATACATGGAAATTATGTGTGGGACCAAATTCTCTTTAGAGAAGATATCACAGCCTTTAAATATCCCACGTAACTTGCCAATTGAATGTGTTTGGCAAAGGCAGCGTTTTGTTTGCGCGCAGAGCTGGGAAGGTCAGTGTGTATCCTGTGCGTGGCTGTGGGTGCCC
>NW_009694965.1:97826-98191 GCF_000703405.1 Apaloderma vittatum
TCCTTGGGGAGCTCTCCCCGGCAGGGCAGCGCGGGCACACCTCCACGTGGGCTCCTGGACCCAGAGCCACTGGTGCACTGCGCTGTATGCCTTACCTGAGGAAGTTAGCTAACCATCTTGCTATATGAGTTCATGATTTTATAAATAACCTCATTCATGTTTGTAAATACATCAAGGGGGCAGTGTCAGGAGGATGGAGCCAGGCTCTTCTCAGGGAAGGCCAGTGACAGGACAAGGGGAAATGGGTACAAGCTGGAGCACAGGAGGTTCCACAAAAACGTTTGAAAAAACTTCTTGGCTGTGAGGGGGCCGGAGCCCTGGCCCAGGCTGCCCAGAGAGGCTGGGTGATATCCCCACCGGCACGA
>NW_009694965.1:98222-112733 GCF_000703405.1 Apaloderma vittatum
TTCAAACCCACCTGGACGCGTTCCTGTGTGACCTACTGTAGTGATCCTGCGCTGGCAGGGGGGCTGGACTAGATGATCTTTTGAGGTCCCTTCCAACCACTGACATTCTGTGATAAGAAGAAAAGGGATTATGTACAGAAAACTCTATTTGAGAAGGGAAACAACTTTTTCCTTTCTTTTTTCTGCGTTTTTATTATTATTATTATTTGCAAACCCTGTCAGTGATTTAGGATTGTATCATTTTGGAAATGCGTGTTGCTGTTTTCCAGATTGTTTCCTGTCATCCATACTTTACCTTTTGTTTTTGGCGTAGTTTCAAGAACCATAGAGCTCAAGAAACTAGTTTAAATTTAATTTTTTTTGGCATGTTAAGAGTCATAGATGTGAGAAGTCCCCCTGCTAAAGGAAGGGGACCTAGTTTGACACAAGGGGGCAGTCATGTTATATATGAAGTTATGCCTAGAGTTACTCAACCATGGGCTGATAGTCAGCTGGATGACGAAATCGTTGGGATGGGGTGGCGTGAGTGTGGTGCAGTCTTAGTTTCAGTAGAATTTACTGATGCTCCGAGTAGGACAGTTGCCAGAATTGTAGGAAGGATTAATTTGTAATTTTTTTTTTTTTTTTGGAAGAAAAAACCCAACACGTCTGTATATGATAAACTGTTTTGTTCTTAAAGTTTAAAGACAAATATATCTGTATGTATGTATGTACTAATGTAAGCGTTAGATGAAACGACTGCAGTACTTTCCACACTTGTCACCCTCGGGCATCTCAGGTTTTGCTGTCACCTCAGGGCTGGGGAATAAAAGGAAGTTGAAACGTATCTTTAAAAACTCTGGATACCGAGGATTTTAGTTGGAAAGTCACCTTGCTTTGAAGATGGTTGATTCTTTGGGAGGGATTGAGTAGGAGGTCTCTCCAAATTTGTCTTGGGAGACAGGACGGCGCTGGAGAAGTCCCGATTCCCTCTTTGGGTGTTCCATCCAATTAGTGAGAACTCGATACAGTTACTGTGTTCGGTGCTTGTTGGGAAGCATTCAGATTTAGATGGCAGATAGTGTTTTACGCAGGTCATGGTCCTCTGTTTTTTGTTTGAAAGGTCCAACTACTCTCAATGTGAAAGTGATTTTGTATGATTTGCCTTGTAGGTGAGGTTGCATGAGCACGGAGTTCCAGAGCTGCAGTTTTAAACTCAAGTGATTTTAATCCTAATGTGTCCTGACACATCACGAACAAGGCTCAAGCGTAGCCTTGCCTACAAGTTTCAGAGGGCTGTGGTGAGAATAGGTCTCCAAGGAGAACGCAGGGAGGAAAAATAGTTAGCAGCTTAGCATGTTATCTGAGTTTGGAACCTGTTTCCTATTACAAGAGATCCCATATTTAAAAGCTGATAGACCCCATGGTTAGTTGCTTTAGCATTCTGCTGCTGAACAAGGTGACCTATAGAATTCTGTGACTTCAGCATGTCAGAAATCTCCCTGCTTTCTTGAAACTATGGATAGAAGGAGGAAAACCCCTTGAAAGATGAGACAAAATGTTATAAATAGAGCCTTCAACCAGACATAAACAGAGTGAAAATGACTCAGATGAGTGATAATCCTAAAGTTTATGTTGCTATCTCCTAGTGTGTCTTGCTTGAGGTCATTATTATAGAATGCGGGCTTTGACTTGGAAAACTATTGCTTGGGAACTTGCTTTTTTTTTAAATGATTTCTTTACCATTTTGTGATATATTTTTGGGGGGAGCTGAGTATTAATTTTATCATGTATGGCATATTTTGCTGCCCTAAAAGAAAAAAAAAAGATTCAGGTGATTTCTTCTTTGCAAATTTCAGTCTTACTTTAATTTCATAGGAGTTAAGTCTGAATGATACTCAGTTTCATGAAATAAGCACCTGGGTACGAGAGGAAGAAGAGGGAAAGCTCGTGGGTGGCTCCACCGCTGAAGCGAAAGGTTTTAGTCTGCGCTCAGTCTTGGCGTTAGATGAGGCACAATCCACGCAGGGAGCCACAAGGAACCGAGCTTTGTAAGTTCTCCTGCGCGGACAACTGTTTCTTCTGTTAGAGGATGAGGTGGTATCTAAGTTTGAAAGTTGGGAAATGCCTATGACTTAATGAAGCCCTACACAGCACGTGAGCGAGGGCATCATTAGGGGCCCTGGCAGCCACAGGCTGTTTCCTCAACTGCGTTTGCATTTCTTGTAGTAAGCCAGTACCCTTACAGCTCTTCAAGGGGTGACACGTGGGGACAACCTCTGCCACCTCCCTTCATTTTTCTGTTTTTTTTACCAAGTACGTTCAGACTGATTTCATCCAACCCTTCAGTGGATGTTTCATTTCAGGGAATGATTATTTCTCTCTCACTCAAAGCCTAACCGCTGAGATTACACCAACCTTTCACTTCCAGCATCCCTCTGCTCCCAGTGGGGAAGTTCTGTATATTCTGCTCCAGGTGTTAGGGAGAAAAGCAGATATAACGGCTCTGTTTGGGACAGGTGGCAAGAGAGATGACAGCGGTATGTTTTACTGTCTTCACGAAAGGATGAAGCAGGAGAGGTGTACATGACAAAAATACCCCATGTTCTCTGATGGAGCTTGAAGAATTTCCTTCTTGAAATTCCATCTCGTAAGGTTTGTGTAGGAGTCCATCACTGGCTTTCCTCCAATACTTGTTCCTTGAAGCTGTTGCATCTTAACCCTGGGTTTGATGCATTCATGAGAGGGGAAGTGCTGCTGCGGTATGTGCAGGGAAGTAAGCTACAGAGCCTGCTAATTAGTCTTGGTTAATTAAAAGTAGGTGAGCATGTTCTTGTAGGCCTTGCTATAAGATTGTTAAACTACAGCTTTTTATCAAATGGAAATAAAGTTTAAGGTTTGTTCATCAGCTTGTCGTGGGAGTTGGCCAATCCGTGGATAAATCGGTGGCTGGGTTCCTTTTTCCACTTCTTTTCACAAAGTGTAGAATTTCATAATCTGTCGTGTGGATTGAAATGATTTTAAAAGATGCCTTTTTTCCCTTGTAAATCTTTGCGATTGGATAAAAGCTGTCAATATCTGAAGGATGAAATTCAGATTGGTAGCATGTATATTTTCGGAAGTTCAGTTTTAACTTTGGGCTGAGGCTCATTTATAATCCCCATTGGACAATGCGTTTGTTCTATTCGACAGTTGAATAAGGGGGAAAGACATGTTGAAAAATGTGTTCCTGTCCTCTTTTTTCTGTGTGCTTTGCTCTACATCTGTGCTTAGCAGAATCCCTCAGGGTATCCTGGATTGTATTTACCAGGAAGAAAGAATACCTGACTAGACTAGCATTACTCCTCGTGATTATGGTGTCATCAATTAACTTGTATGACTCAAAAGTGAAGCTTGCCAGTCATTTTAAAGCTTTGGATAATGAAGCTCAGGAAGTTTGTTCCTACGGCAAATTTCTTCAACCTTTGTTTCAAATAGTATAAAATAACTTCCTTTAATTGTGGAAATACACTGTTGGCAAAAGGCAAGGGCAAACTATAACTCTTGAAACATTAGAAAACACGAGTCCATCGCATCTGACAGGTTGGGACTGGTTTCTCTGCACATCCAATAGTAGACAAATAGCAACCGTGTAATAATTAAAGCTTAATCCATGTAGTCATAAGCTATTATAAGTAATTGCGACTATTGCAGCTTATGAGTTGTAGGGTTTTTATCTTGCAGAGTGGGATTTCGGTTGTGTTTTTTTATTTTAAGCCTCCTTAAAGAAGGGGAAATGCCTCAGTGCTTTTGAAGAGCTAGTGGGACAGCTTGACAGTTATGTAAGCAGCTGTCTGCAGAAATTCATTAAATGTCTGATTGCGCGGAGCCGTGTCTGACCCTTGGTGCTCACGCTGAGCTTTCCCCCCACCAGCTAGCTCCTCGTCTCTGGTTGATATTGTGGATATTCATTTACAGGGATGCGGACTTCGCCAGTCCTCCTCACGGCGAAGTATGCTGCGATCCCTTTAACTTCATAGGCAGGGGTTCACGTTTTTCTGGGGAATGCAGAAGGAATTTGGTCTCTAAATGGTGTGGCTTCACGGAAGAATGAATGTAGTTGCGTGCGCTTAATTGCTTCTTCCTACTTTTCTGTTTCATTGTTTGAGGCTCTTCCATTTTCTTCTCCGTGTCCAACTGTACTTGATGCTAATTTTAAAAGCACCAGTGTTTATTGGCCTACTATGCACCCCATCATGTCAATGAGGAAGTCATGAGCAATTCTAATGTTAAAGGAAAGCATAGATTTTTAGTATCTCAAGAGGTGCTCAACAACTCCTGTATTTACAATTTGTGACTTTACATCTTCTGCTGTTCTGTGTTATCACTTTCTCCATGCCCTGTTTTCATCTTTTAAATTTTTCGACATCATAATTCCACTTAGTTTTCTTCTTTAAGGGAATTTCATCAAGATGTCTGAAATAGATCTCATAGGTCATGTATTTCTCAGCCTACGTAGTGATGCCATTTATAGCCAAAAGCTCAGTGTGGGTTTCCTTCTGACTTCTGTTAGGGTTGCGAACAGTTTGTTTTTCATGGGCTTTTCTCCCCAGTTGTTGGAGCTAAGAGGTGGCAGGACTAAATCATGCCAAGACTTCGCAGGATTAGTCAGCTACCTGAAGGGAGGTTGTAGAGAGGCGAGAGCTGGTCTGTTCTCCCTAGTGGAGAGTGATAGGACAAGGGGAAATGGATTTAAATTGCACCAGGGGAGGTTCAGGTTAGATATTAGGAAGAATTTCTTTACTGAAAGGGTTGTCAGCCATTGGAACAGGCTGCCCAGGGAGAGGGTTGAGTCACCTGGAAGTGTTTAAGAGATGACTAGATGTTGCATTGGGGGCAATCATTTAGTAGGTTGATAGGGCTGGGACAAAGGCTGGACTTGGTGATCTTCAAGGTCTCTTCCAGCTGAAACTATTCTATGATTCTATGAATAACCTGAAGATATGCTCGAGCTGGAGGTTTTTGGGAAATGTTTACTTAGACCAGGTGTGATGGAACTAAAAGAGTTGTTCTAAGGTTGCAGAAAGCTGCCAGGCTGCGCTTTCTGCTTCTTCTGTGCTAGTCGCTGCACTGATCATTTTGTGTATTGCTACAACCAAATATTGTAGGATGCGTTTTATCAGACAGTAATTCTGGTGTTGACCATCCCACGCTTCCCACCAAACGCTCCCAGCTGAGTTGGTGATGAAGCCAAACAGGAAGAATACACAGCTTTGGGGAGTAACTCTGTAGACATGCAGACCCCGATTTCGCTAAGTGTGCCCTTTGAGCACTCTCTGAGCCTGAACAGCTTGAATGGAGGTGACGTTTTGTTTAACGTGCAGCGTGTGCCTGCATGTGCTGCCGAATCCCTGTAAGAGATTAGGGATTAGAACTAAGATTCTCCAATTCTCGTTTAGACGAGCCAGGTTGAGCAATGGGAGCGCTGCCAGCCTCGAAAAGGCCGTACATTGTGCATTAGGCCCTGCTGAATCGCAAGACTTAAGGAAGTATTGGCCTCTCTAGTCAAACTTTTGTTTTCTTAGCACTTAAACTACATGTAGCTTGAAGCCCTTCTGTTAAGCTACAAATACACTTCAAAAAGTGAAGATATTCCTGTAACTCTTGAAGTTTCAATCCTTAAATTTTTTTCTCGGATTCTTGGTCTCTACACCACACACACACATCCAGTGTCTTTGTCCCCCAGAGAGAGGGGACCAGGTCAGTTGATGGCTTCGGAGAGGGAGGAGGGTTCTGGCATCCTGGAGGATTCTCATCTCCTGGAGGATTCTCGTGCTGTGCCTGTCCTGTGAGGACGCTTTACCCTGACGGCATAGAAGGCTGTGCGTGTGTGTATGTCTACATGTGTATGTTCATTCACAAACTCTTTAATTCAGGTGAGCACTTCCCTTTTTCTACGCTGTTTATTCCTCTCTGCTTTAAAGGTGATTTGTGCTCCGTTATTGCTCTTGTACTTTTGGCAGCTGAGGTACCTCTTGTGCAGGGAAACCTGATTCCATTCCCTATCTAATCTATGACTTGTTTTTCGTTTTCTTAATATTACGAACAGATTCTCTGCCTTGACCTATTCTCGCCTCCTTCCCCTCCCCAGCATTTTATATCTTTGCAGGTTTTCTGCCAATATCCATTTTCCTTAATCTGAGAAAATGAATATATGCGTCCGATAGGGCTATCCTTCCTTTCTGCCCAGCTGCCAACACAAGCAATAGGAGATGTATATTTTGTACTGCTGTCCTAACCTGCAATTAATTTATTGACAGCTTCTTCTGCATGCATTCCCTCAGGTTCTCCTCGGGAAGCACAGGCTCCATTTCTGCAAAGCAGAGCGGTTGCAATCTCGACCTGAAGGCAGGCAGCGGGCGGCTCCTTTCCCGCCCGAAGCCCGAGGTTTGCTCTGCATTCCGCCGCTGTGCCGGGTGTTTGCTGGCCGAGCGCAGACACATGTTCAGTCTAGCAGCTCCTTTTTCAGCCAGTGTTTGAGCAGTGGTTAAAAGAAGATGCACTCATGTGGAAAATCCTGGCAGCAGGCACCCTGGATTGTGTTACAGCAGCTGTCCTCAATGGGGAGGCATTGATGTTTACAGTGTGTGTTTTTCCATGGAATTTTGTTTGTCTGCTGTATATATACAACACGGGCTATTCTTCTCAGGGAGATGTGTTTTTCAGGGCTTTATATACCAAGTGGTGATATTTATATATTAAACGGGAACGCAGATGTAAGGCGGGCGCTGGCCTGAAAGCATTCGCGATCAAAAATCTGATCTGCAGTAATTTAGATTAATTGCTGTCTTAAGGGAGGCAGAAAAAAAGCCTTACTGATCTGAAACATGCAGTCCTGCCTCAGCATACATATTGAAAAACCTGGGGAAGAACAAGAAATGCTTTTTTAAGGAACCTATTTATCGGCACGTTAAATAGTAAAGTCTTTTTTATAGATAAGTAGAGGAGGGGGGGTATTTATTTGCTTGGACCCTTGAGGTGGTGGTGGTATCTGAATTGCAAATGGTTTAACTGTCAGTAACAATGTTGGATGTCTTGATACAGGATAAAAAACCCTTTTTGCATTATTTTTCCCAATATATCACTGTAACATGGCATCGTTTTTTCATAGCTATTTTTACTGGAGTTGTCATTTTAGCACCTAGGCCATAGTTGGCACAAGTACATGGTGATGTCACTCCTTCTGCCTCCCTTAGAACTCCCATTTATTTTCAGGGGAGGATTTTTTCTTGTTTTATTTTTCACTTGGTGAGGTCACGCCAGTGGAATTCAGTGGGCCTTGCCTTGTTTTCCTTAGTTCAGCAAATCGCTTCGACGTGCTTGCTCAAAGTGGATGCTGGGCAGCTCTCAGCTTGGGGAGGATTGAAGCGTTTAAGTGCATTTTGGAGCATGAAGCGATTTGTAGCTTATGGCTAAGCAAATGCTATTTATTTTCCTTCCCTGGGCTCCCACCTGTAACAAGTCGGATATGAATTACGTCAAAAGCCATTTCCACATCTGTGTGACACCCCTGGGTCATTCCGACATCTGCCCATCAAGTAGTCTGGCCACTCTTTGGCAAGGGCATGCCCTGAAAGACTTGCAGAACGGAGTTTTAAGTAGCGCCTGGATAAACACGTGCGGTACCAGGTGCATGAGGTAGAGTGTGTGCGTACCGGTCAGCCAGCCTCCAGTCTTCCCAGAGACATACTAACTCACACCCTGAGGCTTACAGGCTGGCATAAATAATGAACATCAGCTAAAAAAAAAATAACAGAACCCACCCAAATGGGACACAGAATTTGTGAAATTGTTTGCTTTGACTTTTTAGAAAAAGTCGGTGTTTGGTACCGGGACATTGAGGTGCTGGGTTACAGCGTGAGATGGTCTCTACCTGTGCCATGGGGAACTCAAGGTTCCCTCATTTCCTAGTTTCTTCATATACTGGAAAAAAATCTTGACTTTTAATTGCAGCCCTCATGCCTAGTGCAAACTTTTATGGAAAACCCCCATGTCAGCAGGAGGCTCTGACTGCAGCAAAGCCCAGCGCAGCATGAGAAGTGGAAGGTGTACACGGCTGCAGTTCAGACAGTCTTCCTTAGGCATCAGAAATACCTTCTTCTTACTGATACCTCACACAGTCAAGCAGTCATGGTTAGTCCCAGCCAAGTCTTCTTTCTCTTTGATCTCCTTGCTGCCTGCTATTATAAGATACCGAATTATCACCTCCTCCCTCGGGCTGTCTCAGAAGGTTACAGATGCGAGTGTTCAAATCAAACAGTTCACGTTCAGCTGGTTTCCCCTCACTCCCTCCCGCTGCAAGCCAGCCAAAGCAAAGTTCACCCAAAAGGACAACTGCAGTGCGAAACACTTCCGAAATTATCACCCGTTTCTTTTTAAAATCTTTCCCAGGTAATGTTGTTTACTCTTTAACGTGGAGCTGCGATGAAAGCTTTGCAGCTTGCGTTTCAGGTAGGGTATTTGTGTGTTCGCGCTGCTAAGCTAGCAGTGCTGATTGTTTCTAAAGAATTCATGCTAATTAATTGGTGTGTTTATGTTTTTGTGGGTGTGCACGTGGAGTGTGCCTCCTGCCATCAGCTTTGACTGAAGCACTGGCTCAACAGCAGGAACGCTGGGTTGAAAATCAGGAGTTGCATATAGACATTTTCACCAAATTACTGTTTTTTTTAAAATTCTTTCATTAGAATTATTAAAGCTGTAATCACGGACCCCCTTTTACAAAGCGCAGATCCACACTGCTTTTCAGTTTTCAGTTTTTATTGCATTTCTTGAATACCTTGTGGCCCTGCAAGCAATTTCACTGTAAATGGCCCAACTCTGGTTTGGGAGTTGGATAAAAAAGTGTGAGAATCTTTTAATTTTATTTTCAGAGGGAAAAAGTTGCCGCCTTTTGCATTCTTTTGCCTGAGATTCAAAGCAAACGAAGGTAATATCTTGAAAGCTTTTTAATTTCCCAAGTGTGTCTCCCATTACCAATGACAGTTCTAAACTCTGTTGCTAAACCTTCTGATCTTTAAGGTTCTGTAGGCAACTGTCAGGGAAGCTGCATAATCCAGCAGTGAAGTCATGCCTGATTCATTGGCTGTTATTTATTATACAATTATTTCTGCAGTTCCTAAAGATGATAATCCTGGTGGTGAATGTCGGTGGGAAGTCGGCAGTCTTGGACCAGGAAGGAGATGACCAGTGTTACACGCTAGAGTGAAATCTGGTAGAAGATCTGAAATACTGTATTTAATGCACACTCCCTTTTTAAAAAATTGACTTAAAGAGCTTTTAAAGTATCTTTTTACCAAATCAAAAAAAAAAATTAATAATGAGTGAGCGTCTATTGGTGGGCGTGGTTTTGACTGTCTTTTGCCTTCATTCTCCCTCCTCTCCTCAGCTTTTCTTATTGTTGCTCATTAATGTAGTTTAATGAACAGATGCTCAGGAAATTTTGAGTGCGTGGTGCAGGTGGCTGTTACAGGCTTCCCACACTTGTTTTTTCTGTATCTCAGCAGCATAACCTGCATATTCCTGCCCTTGAACTCTTCTGAGCTGGCAGTCAGTGGCTCGGGGCAGTGACAACGTGTATTGTGGCTCTGAGATGACAAATGGCAGCTGGACACTGCTTCGGGAACAACGGCGTTTATTTTCATTTGAAACATAGTCTGTGCCTCCTCTCCTTCTTTGAGTAAGAGCACTCAGAGAAGGGAAGAAGAAAAGAAAAGTTTGACTGACACTTGTTTACCTTGGGTTTAGGTCAGCAGCATCGTTGGCCTCGGCAGATGGGGCGGCCACCGCAGCGCAGGCAACCTTCGCGCTCTTACCCAGGGGTGCCATTCCTTTATCGTGACAAAGGGTAGTTCCTGGCTTCATGGAAGGCAGGAATCTGAGCAGGCTTAAGATATTTTTTTCCTCTTTGCACTTTTCAGTGTTGTGTTGTTTCCAGATTTTGTCCTGAACTGTGTAACCTTACGGGCTGGGATGTGCTGAGTGGCTGCTCTGTCCCGTGCCCGGATGGCAGCATTGAAATTTAGCTGAGCGTCTCGGACACCGCTGCAGTAGGATGGTGCTGATCTGAACGGGATCTGTGTGCTTGGGATTCTCTTTCTTAAACTGAAAGCCACGTGAACGACTTTAGTGCCAGAGCTGGAATTGAACGTACCAGAAAAACCACCCGAGAGCCATCAGGTGTCTGGTGCTGCGGGAAGGGAGGGGGCTGGTTAGCGAGGCAGAAGTGCAGGTAAGCACGACGGATGTGTTTCTTAGAAAGCAGGGTACAGATAAACCAAAATAAAAAACTTCCTGAGCTCTCCTTAGGGACAGTAGAAACATCTAACACATCCAGTTCTTGGCTTGCTGTAATTCCGTGCAGGGCAGACACGTGCTTTGCAGTGCACGGAAGCATCAGAACAGGGCAGTTCAAAGGTGTAAGTCTCTGTTCAACAAAGTATCAATAGAGTAAGCACTTGGTGCTAATTAGAAATGTATATGAATTAAGAAATAAAGTGCAGCTTTTATTCTCAGTAACTCTGCAAATACCAGTTTGCCACAACTGATTTGCTATTTGCAGCAGTCAGTTAGTTGTTCTCGTGATACCTAAGTAGTTACGCCAATAATAGCAAACACCTAAGCTAATCACAGATTTAAATTTATATTATTTTTTTTTAAAAGCTTCTTGGTTGGAGAGACTTGGTAAACGATATATACCTGCTAAACACAAAGTTACAGGAGAAGTTTGCCCTGCAGTACTGACCGCACCCAGACTGCTCGTTCTGGTTGCGGAGCAGTGCAGGGCTGTCTAGCACTTGAGAATAAAGATGCAAAATTTAGTTCTTAATGAAGACATTTCGAGTAACTGTCCATTTGCAACTTGTGCAAAAGGACACTTGTTAAGCTTTTGGTTAAAACCTTGATTTTGCAAATGTTAGAGTAAGCTTTTAAGAGAAAAATTATGCCTCAGCATATGTGACTGAAGTCCTTGGCTAATTTCAAGGAGAATGGCCACTTTTGCTATCCTTTCATGTTCTGCTAGTGAAAAATATTGTATAGATTATCAAAGTGTGTTAAACTCTGAGAATGAGCTTGCAGCAAAGCCAAAAACTCTCCTGGGCTATTTTACTGTGTGCTTTGATGAACGATGTTTGATGTTTACCATTTGTTTTGTAGTAGGATTATATTTTGTGGCCTTAGGCAGAGAACTGTACCTGAACTGTTGTACTGTTGCTTTCTTTCTTTCCTCTGAGCATGAAAGAATTGTTGAGTCACCTGTTCCTCCTCCAGTGGCTGAGCTTTTTCTGCATCTGCGGGAGCTTGTCAATGCCATAGCCCCAAGTAAAGTAGGAATGGACTTTATTTTAGAAACTATGTCTACGAAAAATTTTTCTCTTCAACTTTACATACTTTTTGCTAGTATTTCCCGCCATCATACTTTCTGGATAAGTGTCTGAAGTGGTGTGTGTATTTTGCAGGATGTATAGGTATAGGCTTAAGGTTAAGCACATTACAAATCGCATCCTTACTGAGTAAAGCACTTTTGCGTCCTCCTTAAATCTACTTAAAGTTAATGGGATTGTTGATATGCTTAGAATTAAGCACATACTTGAATACTTCCCTGAACTGAATCTTTACTCCTTTGAAACTGATATTCTAGTAGCTTCTGCAAACAGAATGGAATAAACAATTTGTTGCTGTGAATGTCTCAAAACTGTGACAAACTCTTCTGCATGAGGGGAATTAGTCACCAGTATATGCCTGTTTTAGTAGACATTAAGAATATTTCTGTTACAAAGGAGAAAACAGCTTTGTTGGGTTTTGTCTTTTTCGTTGTTGCTTTGAAAAGATGAAAAATTCAGGTTTAATTCAGACGCTGACTTGAAATCAACCCCAAAGTGTCTGTGACGCTTGCGAAAGAAGTCGCTGCTGCTGGTGATGCTGAGCCGACCGCTGAATTGAAGACAAGCAAATCAAAGCCGCTTTTCCTGTCACACATACTTGTGTTAATCCTACTACAAGAGGCCAAGCAGAGACACAGTAGGTGTCAAGAATTGTTGAGAAGTTCAAAGTGTGCGTGCTCGGTGGGACGCAGTGACCGCAGGGTGCGCGGCCTTTGAGCGCGTGGCGTTGCAGCCTGGCAGAGAGGCGCTCTCCCTTTTGGGCTGCTTAAAAGGTGCTGTTAGATTTGGTAGGAGGAAGACTGTTGGAAAGCAGAAAGGGAGCGACTGGTAGCCAGCGTGTGTGTCAGAGGGGTCCTGAATGCTTCATTTTGACATATTCCACTGTGATCACGTTATGAACAATTCACACTTTGCAGAGATCGAAGAAGGAAGAAAACAGTTTAGATAATTTTGGCTAATGCTCCTGCCAATGCAGGATTGTGTCCTGCTGTATACACTTTGCAGAGATCGAAGAAGGAAGAAAGCAGTTTAGATAATTTTGGCTAATACTCCTGCCAATGCAGGATTGTGTCCTGCTGTATTTTCCTCTGGTGTTAGACTGTCCATTTTTGTCTGATAATGCAATCCCTACGAGACTGTTTTGCAGTCTAATAGATTTTAGTGTTAGGAAACTTTCTGTTGCTCTGCAAACTAAATTCAACTTTGGTTAAATTCAGACCATTACTGTGAGACAACTCTCTAGGAATTAAGCTAAGTAATTCCCATCGCTGTCCTTGGCAGTTTACACCATTCGGGTGCTTGTAAGTCTAATAATTATGCTATTAGGAATAAGGGAATAATGTTACCGCATCAATTTGTCACTGGAAAAGAAACAAAAAAACCCCCCAAATCCAAAATACCAATCGAGTGTTCATCAACCTGATGGTTTTCCATGTTAAATATGCAAAAGTTTGTGATGAAGTTCAGCCCTGTGTGGTTTCCAAACTGTGTTAGGCTCAACTCCTGGCTGCAGGAGGCTGTGCAACGGGAAGTACTTCTGTGAGGTGTGACAGATCTCTTAAGACGCAGACCTAAAGCAACAGGCAGGGGGCAGGACGCGTGACACTGGCACTGGCCCCCACGGACGCGTCTGCTTCACCTGTGCAAGCCTGGCACTGGCTCATCTTTTGGGGGTACCCTTCCACACTATGTGGCATGACTGTGAGTAGATAAACGTCGCGTTTCATAGCTGCTTTCTAAAAACCTCTGAAGTTTGACTCCTCCTGAAACCACATCTCAGCCCTACTTTGGCTGCGGATGGTCTATGTGAAATGCAAACCTCTGTGCCTTATACAACCCAGCGCGGTGTTTCCCTGGTAGAGAAGGGAGAGGTGATTGTTGTGGAGTCAGGAGGAGAGAACTGGGGCCTGATAAGAGCTCTGGGGTTGGAGAGCAATGTGGTAATCTGTCCCTTCTGCCTCTCCGCTAATTACTGCTTGAAATGGCTCATCTGAATTAGAAGCTTCCTGGCAGCTGTGGATAACCTTCAAGGTTGTTGTGCCTGATTTTTACTACCTTTGGCTCCCCGGTCCGTTATAAACAATGTGTCTCATTACAAAGTAAAAAGCTTTTATCTTCCAAAATTAGGCTAATAAAAGTTTACGCTCCGTATTCTGAAATGTCTTTGGCTGACCCCTTTGCTTTGCTTCTTGCTATGTGTTTATCCAGTACTTCTTGCAGAATCACTGTGCTTGATTTAGATATGTAACTTTGCAAAAGCTGATTTTATACCCATGTTAAATTTATGTACGTTATCTTTAGATGGAACAAAAAGTCCATTCAGACAGCCTCTTGCAACCGATGGGTCAGTAGAACTTTGCCAAACTGCTCGAATGTACTATGTGTGAGATGCTGGAGCTGCTGCTGCTGCTGCTCTGTTGTTTCTTTGGGAAGATTGAATCAGCCTTGCTATTAAATACAGCCCAGACAGTGAATGGACTGTGGGACTTTTCAAGGTGACATTTGCTATAGTGGTCTCTAAAAGCACTGCTGTTGTTACACATCTGTAAATACTTTTGTTACAAACCCTTATTTTACAGCCTTACAGCTTGACTGTAGAAATTTGCCCTTGGCAGGAACTCGGCACACAGACTGCCGTCAACACGGGAGTCAAAGTTATGTATTTATTATCTTTTCCTTCTTAAATCTAATTGGTTTTAATTAGAGATGGGCTCGTGCTGCAGAATTCGAATCCAAATCTTAAACTCTCCTCCCCAAGGTTTAGAGGATGCATAGACTTGACACTTGCTTTTGGGCCAACCCTTATTTTTAAATGTAGCTGGCAGCATTGTGGCAGTGCGATAGCGTCAGATCTTTTTTTACTATTTTCTCTCAAAGAACAAAACTTTTGTTGGCAGTGCCCTGTCTTCCATTTAGAATGAGGTCTTCAGAAATGCTCATTTTAATTTTTAGTATTGTTTTTTGGAAAAAAGAAAAAAGAAATTAAGTGGCTTCTAGGTTTTCTTGTGTTTGGAAAAGAAGAAAAACGTTGGAAGGCTGATGTTGCAACCTGGTTTGGCTTCCTGGATGGCCGAAAACTGACTGGATGGCCAAGCCCAGAGAGTCATGGTAA